>NC_138299.1:43792500-43977500 GCF_965601325.2 Salmo salar
CAATTTACAGAATCAAAATCAAAACTGAAAAGGGGATATTCTAATGGAAAATCTTTTGATCCTCCTTGCATTTCCGGGTTCTGTTTCCCTCCGATCGTATTAAACAACTCATACTGTGTGTCACCAGCAGCTCCCACCACGCTTCCCAAAATAGGACATTAGGGAACACCAACGAGCTTAAGGTGCAAGAAAAGTACTGATGTTTCCACTCGAATATAGAACAAGGACAATCAATGCTATTTCTAACCATCCATTTGTGACTTTACCAAAATAACTATGTGTTTTTAATGCAAGTTCATACCCACCATTATCTAATTCTCTTCATTTTTACATAAAAAAAAAACGATTGAACCGAGACCTGACACACATATTGTAGTATGTGAATAATGCAAACATTTCTCACATTTCAAAATGAGACAAAATGTCCGGACCTCTGTTAAAAATGTATAACTATCTCAGACAGAACCAGAATACCGAGATGAGACAATTGTGTGTGGTGTGTGTGTGTGTGTGTGTGTGTGTGTGTGTGTGTGTGTGTGTGTGTGTGTGTGTGTGTGTGTGTGTGTGTGTGTGTGTGTGTGTGTGTGTGTGCGTGCGTGTGCGTGTGCGCGTGCGTGTAAGGCAGTTTCTCTGAACACCCACAAGGTCGGAGTTCGGGCCCACTCACAAAGTATTGACCACCGATTATGACATGTCTATGCGGCTGCCTATTGATTCGATGATAGGCTTTCTGTGGTGCCAGAGCAAGTAGCCTACAGCTTTGGTTCAGCTAATGGATAAATGTTCATTGGGAGGCCTATTTGGTAGTAATTTTCTCATGCTAAGCCTAACATTTCACAAAGCTATACAAATGCTGCCATTTAGACTGCTGGCTGGCAGGAATAACGTATTTACCAGTGGTGTAAATTACTTAAGTAAAAACACTTTAAAGTACTATTTAAGTAGTTTTGGGGAGTATCTGTACTTTTCTTTACTATTTATATTTTTGACTACTTTTACTTTTACTTCACTACATTCCTAAAGAAAATAATGTACTTTTAATTCCATACATTTTCCCTGACCCCAAAAAAGTACAGGAAAATGGTCTAATTCACGCACGTATCAAGAGGTCATCCCTGGTCATCTACTGCCTCTGATCCCACAGACTCATTAAACACAAATTCATCTTTTGTAAATTGAGTGTTAGTGTGGCCCCTGGCTATCCATACATTTTAAAAACCAGAAAATTGTGCCGCCTGCTTTGCTTAATAGAAGGAATTTGAAATGATTTAAACCTTTACTTTTGATACTTAAGTATAAAGTCTAAAATACTTTTAGATTTTTAATCAAGTAGTATTTTACTGGGTGACTTTTACTTTTAACTTGAGTAACTTTTTATTAAGGAATCTTTACTTTTACTCAAGTATGACAATTTGGTACTTTTTCCACCACTGGTAATTACTTGTTCAGTAATTAAAGTTGGCAATTCAAACATTAAAGATTGTAAAATAGATGCCACAGCATACTAATCAGCTACCAGTCAAATTGTTTTTTTACATAAAACTCTCCTGCAATTATAAAAATTACACATCAAATAGCCGAGATTGAGGGAAAAAGTAGGTGGCTTGAGGATAAATTTAGCCACTATTTATTGTTGAACTCAGCAGGTTTTGTCTGGTTAATAGTCTACACAAAGGGACGGCAATATTCAAGGTAAATTAAACTAAATCTAATGAAATGAAATCTAACTGGAGAGACTTCCCTGGTCTCCTGAAGTCTTTTTTTTGTTCAAGCCCTCAAAAACTGTTAAAGATAATCATTTGTTTGCATCATGCAATTTATTGGCTGTCCAGTATCCAGATGACCTGTCCCCAAAGTTTCCTGTACAGTTAATGTATTTCCATAACGTGTTGAGGCCGGCAATTAAAGAGAATGAGAGGCTCAATAAAACTTGCCGCAGAACTGCTGTATGTCAAGCACCACTCCCTTCTACCCAGTTTCCCTGATGTTGCTACAGTTTTTGACCATCCATAACTGTCACTTCTCTGGGAGAGATGGTTTCCTGAACTAAAACTCATAAAGAACTACCTAGGAAGCATTAGGATCTCAGTCTTAAATGCACTTTGGAACACCTGAGTCAGCTGTACTCAATGCACTGGCTCCTTCATAGCCTTGACCACGACATTTGTTCAATGATATCTCTTATACTTTCAATCAGTTACATTTTTCAGTCACATTTCTGAAGCACAATAAATAATAAACATGTACATATGGGAAAATAAAACGTTTTCTGAATAACCTTTTGGAGGGTTAGTGTCAAAAGTATTTCATAAATAAAACAAATAGACATCGATGACTGGCGCATGGGCCCATCGAGTGGTTGTCCGGCACGCCAGTGTGTGTGTGTGTGTGTGTGTGTGTGTGTGTGTGTATGTATGTGTGTATGTGTGTGTGTGTGTGTGTGTGTGTGTGTGTGTGTGTGTGTGTGTGTGTGTGTGTGTGTGTGTGTGTGTGTGTGTGTGTGTGTGCGTGTGTGTGTGTGCGTGTGTGTGTGTGCATTAGCGTGCATGTGCCTGTCTATCCATGAGACAATGTGGAGGGCTAGCTGCCTGCAAATCCACATATAATGGACATTCAAATTCCGAGGAGGGACTCCTAGCCTTTGGCTCTGGGTTTGATTATCTTTGTCTTTGCTTTATATCCCAAACAGAGCAGTCCACTACGGGGAACAGCAGGAGTCTACAGACAGTTACTATAGACAGTTCCTATAGGCAGTTACTAAAGACAGTTACTATAGACAGTTCCTATAGACAGTTCCTATAGACAGTTACTATAGACAGTTACTATAGACAGTTCCTATAGGCAGTTACTATAGACAGTTCCTATAGACAGTTCCTATAGACAGTTACTATAGACAGTTCCTATAGACAGTTCCTATAGACAGTTACTATAGACAGTTACTATAGACAGTTCCTATAGGCAGTTACTATAGACAGTTCCTATAGACAGTTCCTATAGACAGTTACTATAGACAGTTCCTATAGACAGTTACTATAGACAGTTCCTATAGACAGTTCCTATAGACAGTTACTATAGACAGTTACTATAGACAGTTCCTATAGGCAGTTACTATAGACAGTTCCTATAGACAGTTCCTATAGACAGTTACTATAGACAGTTCCTATAGACAGTTCCTATAGACAGTTACTATAGACAGTTACTATAGACAGTTCCTATAGGCAGTTACTATAGACAGTTCCTATAGACAGTTCCTAAAGACAGTTACTATAGACAGTTCCTATAGACAGTTCCTATAGACAGTTACTATAGACAGTTACTATAGACAGTTCCTATAGGCAGTTACTATAGACAGTTCCTATAGACAGTTCCTATAGACAGTTACTATAGACTGTTACTATAGACAGTTACTATAGACAGTTACTATAGACAGTTACTACAGACTGTTACTAAAGACAGTTACTATAGACAGTTCCTATAGACAGTTACTATAGACAGTTCCTATAGACAGTTACTATAGACAGTTCCTATAGACAGTTCCAATAGACAGTTACTATAGACAGTTCCTATAGACAGTTCCTATAGGCAGTTACTATAGACAGTTACTATAGACAGTTCCTATAGACAGTTACTATAGACAGTTCCTATAGACAGTTACTATAGACAGTTCCTATAGACAGTTCCTATAGACAGTTCCTATAGACAGTTACTATAGACAGCTACTATAGCCAGTTACTATATACAGTTCCTATAGGCAGTTCCTATAGACAGTTCCTATAGACAGTTACTATAGACAGTTCCTATAGACAGTTCCTATAGACAGTTCCTATAGACAGTTACTATAGACAGTTACTATATGCAGTTCCTATAGGCAGTTCCTATAGGCAGTTCCTATAGACAGTTCCTATAGACAGTTACTATAGACAGTTCCTATAGACAGTTACTATAGACAGTTACTATAGACAGTTACTATAGACAGTTCCTATAGACAGTTCCTATAGACAGTTACTATAGACAGTTACTATAGACAGTTACTATAGAAAGCCAACTGGCTCCATATTGCTCAGATGAAAAGCAGGTTTCCAGTACGTGTTGCTTCCTGCTTATGGAGTCACCTTTATACCTTTATACTAACCCTACGTGGTGAACATTATTCATGCTGGTCCTCAGAAAATGGGGTAAAAAAACATGAGAAGAAAAATGTTGTGCTTAATAAAAGGCGTAGAAAACTATAGTTTAAGAATCTTGAAAACCACCGTCGGCACTGTAAAGGTGCTCGTTCATCACCACTGCTATTTTCAGTTCCACTAGATTCAGACACAACTCTTTGTGTCGAATACATTTGGTCCTAGGCAGTACTAAGGGACAGATTGTCTCTGTGGCTTTACACAGAGAGGAGGAAAATGTTTTGGTTCGCAAGTTATAATGAGTCGAAATACATGATTTATATATCACAGTGATTAACATGTGAGGGACTGAGAAATCATATTTTCATTAGAATAGTAGCACTAAAAGCTACTAATGGACTATCTAAATAAATTGTTTGCATCCAACAGCATCTCATCCATCAACCGTTGTCTTGAGATGGGGACGTCTACACTGCACTATGCAACACATTTGTTCCTATCTCTCTCGCACACAACACATGTAGAAATAGACATATTCACACACACACACACACACACACACACACACACACACACACACACACACACACACACACACACACACACACACACACACACACACACACACACACACACACACACACACACACACACACGCACGCACACGTACGCCGCACAAACACACGCACACCACACGCACAACACATGTAGAAATAGACACACACCACATGTAGAAATCTCACACACAACACATGTAGAAATAGACTTTTACACACACACACACACACACACACACACACACACACACACACACACACACACACACACACACACACACACACACACACACACACACACACACACACACACACACATGCACATGTACGCCGCACACCACACGCACACACACATGGATGTGTGTCTGAGGCCTTCCTGACAAACTGGCCAACCTTCCTGCTGCTGTATTCCTGACAGGAGCTGTCTCCATCTCACTACCCTGAATGTAAAAGGCTGGATATGAAAGGCCGAATGTGACAGGCTGAATGTGACAGGCTGAATGTAAAAGGCTGAATGTGACAAGCTGAATATGATAGGTTAAATGTAAAAGGCTGTAATAAACACTTCATAGACAAGACAGACACACTGAATATTTACAGTAGAAATACAAATATGCAATCCCCCACTATTGGTAAAAAAATGCATAAGATCACTTCAAATAGTCATGAAATATTCAGCAACACTAACTGTAACTTATCCAGGTAAAAAAAAAAGTTTGACGTCTCTTTTCATCATGCCACTGGAAGAAGCACAGGTTTGGATAATAAATAGTCAGTCAATCTGCTGAGAACGCAGTGCTGTTCCTCTGTTGAGACAGTTCAAACGAGAATGAAGACGTAGAAACTGCCATTGAAGTGGGTACGGGTATCAAGTCTAGCTCAAAGATGCCCTACTAATTATAACACAGAAACATTCAGTGAAGGTTTTTCTAAACAAGATACGAATCTGAGTATGAGCACATTCCATTGGATATGTTTTAATCAATTTTTATTTAGTGCATCAAAACACAGAAATGTTTTACATTTCTTGCTGTTCTCTCTTTCCATCTCTCCCTTTTTCCATCTCTCTTTCGATCTTTCTCTATCTCTCTCTCTCCCTCTCTCCCTCTCTCTCTCTTGTGGCGGATGAATCAGAATTAGTTTTGTAACATATATAATTAAGAGGTTTTATTTGTATAATATGCTTTTGTGAGATACTTGTCATTAGGATGGCGTGTCCTTTGGACTCTGGTGTTGACAGCTGCACGTTTCCCTTAGCTGGGGCTCAGTCACTTGGGGCCCAGAGAGGGGAGAGGTCAGACTTGTCTTTTAAATGTCTCTGTTGCTATGCAGAATATCAGACAGGGAGGAGGACAGAGTGAAACATTGTCTTCATATATGAATGTGTCTTTACCTATTCTTAAACCATGTGAAGGGATGGCTTGATTAATGGGGAACCAATTATTTGTCTCCACAATGTCTGTGCGCAGGTCACTCCTCCCAGTGAGCCTGTCCAGGAGTGGGGTCAAGAGGGGGTTTACTTGAGATATCTAGAGTTGACAATTGATATATGCCATTGGATGAGATGGTCCTTTGTACTATGAGGTACCAGGAACGAGATTAGAACCTCGTCAAGGGGACCACACTGAACGATAATTTATAGCGAATAATATCTGGCTGTGGATACTTCTCTCTCTGAAGTATAAGGTTCCTTTGTGAACTGTTCTTGGGATCTGTTATTCGTCATGTACGTTGAAGGGGTGGATTTTGGGTATAAAAAGCTCTTTGTACGTTTGTGTAATCACCTCCCTTTTTCAATGGTTCATTAGAGATAGTGCATTATTGAAGGTCAAAGTGCTTTTGCAAAGGTATCTTAATTATTAACGATGTAGTTAACTCGGACTGGTGTGTTTGTACCTCTCCTCATTTGGTAATGCAGAAATTAGCCACCACACTCTCCCCCTCTATCCATCTCTCTCTCTCAACCCTCTTTCCATCTCTCTCTCTTTCCATCTCTCTCTCGTTCCATCTATCTCTCTCCCTCTTTCCATCTCTCTCTCTTTCCATCTCTCTCTCTCTTTCCATCTCTCTCTCTCTCTCTCTCCCTCTTTCCATCTCTCTCCCTCTCAACCCTTTTTCCATCTCTCTCTCTCTCCCTCTTTCCATCTCTCTCTCTCTCCCTCTTTCCATCTCTCTCTCTCCCTCTTTCCATCTCTCTCTTTCCATCTCTCTCTCTCATTCCATCGCTCTCTCTCACCCTCATTCCATCTCTCTGAACACTAAACATTACACTCATAAATGTTTTAAAATAATATAGACATTAAAATTGTTAAATGATTGGCTATGTACAGTGTTGTAACAATGTGTAAATAGTTGAAGTATGAAAAATAAATAAATAAATAAATACAGGTTGTATTCACAATGTTGTTTGTGATTCTCTGGTTGTATCACGTTTCAGGTAAGACCCAAATGCAGACTGTGTCGAAGTAACAATGTTTATTACGGCAACAGGGGGAGGCAAACGACAGGTCAAGGCAGGCAGGGGTCGATAATCCAGAGTCGTGGGGCAAACATACAGGACGGCAGGCAGGCTCAGGGTCAGGTCAGGCAGAGGTCGATAATCCAGAGTCGTGGGGCAAACATACAGGACGGCAGGCAGGCTCAGGGTCAGGTCAGGCAGGGGTCGATAATCCAGAGTCATGGGGCAAACATACAGGACAGCAGGTAGGCTCAGGGTCAGGTCAGGCAGGGGTCGATAATCCAGAGTCGTGGGCAAACATACAGGACGGCAGGCAGGGTCAGGGTCAGGTCAGGCAGGGGTTGATAATCCAGAGTAGTGGGCAAAAGATACAGGACGGCAGGTAGGCTCAGGGCGGGCAGAAAGGTCAAAAACTAAGAATACTAGAAAGCAGGAACAAACGAGAGACAGGAACAGAGGGAAAACCGCTGGTAGGCTTGACTTAACAAAACGAACAGGCAGCAGTCAAAAAGAGAACACAGGTATAAATACACAGGGGATAATAGGGCAGATGGGCGACACCTGGAGGGGGGTGGAGACAATCACAAAGGCAGGTGAAACAGATCAGGGCGTGACAGGTTGCCCTTTTCTCATGGCAACGAGCCACAAATCTTGCTGCTGTGATTGCACACTGCAATATTTCACCCAACAGATGTGGGAGTTTATCAATGTTTGATTTATTTTTTAAATATTTGTGGGCTTGTGTGATCTGTGGGAAATAGGTGTCTCTAATATTGTCATACATTTGGCAGGAGATTAGGAAGTGCAGTTCAGTTTCCACCTAATGTTGTGTGCACATAGCCTGTCTTCTCTCGACAGCCAGGTCTGCCTACGGGGGCCTCGCTCAATAGCAAGGCTATGCTCACTGGAACTGTACATAGGATTTTCTTAATTTGGGGTCAGTCACAGTGGTCAGGTATTATGTCACTGTGTTCTCTCTGTTTAGGGCCAAATAACATTTCAATTTGCTCCGTTTTTTGGTTGATTCTTTCTAGTGTCTCATCTAGTTATCTTTTTGTTTTCTCATAATTTGGTTGGGTCTAAATGTGTTTCTGTCATGGGCTCTATGGGGTCTGTTTGTGTTTGTGAACAGAGCCACAGAACAAGCTGGCTGAGGGGACTCTTCTCTAGGTTCATATATTTGTAGGTGATGGCTATTTTCTGGAGAATAGGTGGGTATAGTCCAAATTCTGCTATGCATGCATAGTTTGCGATTTTGCTTTGCACACAAAGTCTTTCTTACAGAATTCTGTCTCAATTGGGAGTTTGTCCCATTTTGTGAATTCGGCCAATTTTGTGAATTCCTGGTTGGTGAGTGTACCCCATCACAACCATAGTCTCTCTCTCTCTCTCTCTCTCGCTCTCTCTCGCTCTCTCTCTCTCTCTCTCTCCCTCTCTCTCTCCCTTTCTCTCTGCAGTACCACAGTAGGAGGCCCTATCATATGTCTCTACAAAGCTCCACTGGTCTCTCAGTACATGCAGCTTGCAGCTTGCTTCAACAGCCATCAGAGATTTCCTCATTTCAAAAGCACTCAACACAACCACACACTCTCCTCTCTTCGCCTCTCAGCTCCTTGTGTACTAATACTTCACAACATCTTGACATATAGTGAGTAGTCCTACAAATACTCCATAATAACCTGTAGTCCTATAAATACTCCACAATAACCTGACATGCAGTGAGTAGTCCTACAAATACTCCACAATAACCTGTAGTCCTATAAATACTCCACAATAACCTGACATACAGTGAGTAGCCCTACAAATACTCCACAATAACCTGACATACAGTGAGTAGTAAAACAAATACTCCACAATAACCTGAGATACAGTGAGAAGTCCTACACATACTCCACAATAACATATAGTCCTACAAATACTCCACTATAACCTGACATACAGTGAGTAGTCCTACAAATACTCCACAATAACCTGATATACAGTGAGTAGTCCTACAAATACTACATAACATCCTGACATAGAGTGAGTAGTCCTACAAATACTCCACAACAACCTGATGTACAGTGAGTAGTCCTACAAATACTCCACAACATCTTAACATACAGTGAGTAGTCCAACAAATACTCCACAATAACCTAACATACATTGAGTAGTCCTACAAATACTCCACAATAATCTGATATACAGTGAGTAGTCCTACTGTCACGTCCTGGCCAGTATAAGGGTTAATTGTTATTGTAGTTTGGTCAGGACGTGGCAGAGGGTATTTGTTTTATGTGGTTCGGGGTGGTGTTTTGGTAAAAGTGCGTTTGATTTAGTATTTCCGGGTTTTTTGGTTTATGATCTATGTTTATGTAATTCTATGTTTAGTCTAGGTAGTCTGTTTCTATGTAGAGTTAATTGGGGTGGACATCCAATTGAAGGCAGCTGTGTGGTGTTGCCTTTGATTGGAAGTCCTATATTAGTTGGGTGTGTTTGTCTGTGTTTGTGGGAGATTGTTTCTTGTTTTGCTGAGTGTGCCTTTCAAGACTGTTTCGTTGTTCGTAAGTTCGTTTTGTTGTTTTGGTGTTCACTTAGTTTGTAAATAAATACACAAGATGAGCATCAACATTCCTGCTGCGTTTTGGTCCTCCTTAACCGACGACAACCGTGACACCTACAAATACTCCACAATAACCTGATATACAGTGAGCAGTCCAACAAATACTCCACAATAACCTGACATACAGTGAGTAGTCCTACAAATACTCCACAATAACCTGACATACATTGAGTAGTCCTACAAATACTCCACAATAACCTGACATATAGTGAGTAGTCCTACACATACTCCACAATAACCTGATCTATAGTGAGTAGTCCTACAAATACTCCACAATAACCTGATATACAGTGAGTAGTAAAACAAATACTCCACAATAACCTGACATACTTATGGTCCCCATACACGATAGTAACATGTCCTTAAATAACCATATTACTGTATTTAAAAAATATATATATATTTCACCTTTATTTAACCAGGTAGGCTAGTTGAGAACAAGTTCTCATTTACAACTGCGACCTGGCCAAGAAAAAAGCGAAGCAGTTTGATACATACAACAACACAGAGTTACACATGGAATAAACAAGCATACAGTCAATAATACAGTAGGAAAAACATCTATATACAGTGTGTGCAAATGAGGTAAGATAAGGGAGGTAAGGCAATAAATAGGCCATGGTGGCGAAGTAATTACAATATACCAATTAAACACTGGAGTGATTGATGTGCAGAAGATGAAAGTGCAAGTAGAGATACTGGGGTGCAAAGGAGCAAGATAAATAAATAAATACAATATGGGGATGAGGTAGTTGGATGGGCTATGTTACAGGTGGGCTATGTACAGGTGCAGTGATCTGTGAGCTGCTCTGACAGGTGGTGCTTAAAGCTAGTGAGGGATATATGAGTCTCCAGCTTCAGTGATTTTTGCAGTTCGTTCCAGTCATTGGCAGCAGAGAACTGGAAGGAGAGGCGGCCAAAGTAGGAATTGGCTTTGGAGGTGACTAGCGAGATATACCTGCTGGAGCGTGTGCTACGTGTGGGTGCTGCTATGGTGACCAGTGAGCTGAGATAAGGCGGGGCTTTACCTAGCAGAGACTTCTAGATGACCTGGAGCCAGTGGGTTTGGCGATGAGTATGAAGCTAAGGCCAGCCAACGAGAGTGTAAAAGTCGCAATGGTGGGTAGTATATGGGGCTTTGGTGACAAAACAGATGGCACTGTGATAGACTGCATCCAATTTGTTGAGTAGAGTGTTAGAGGCTATTTTGTAAATGACATCGCTGAAGTCGAGGATTGGTAGGATGGTCAGTTTTACGAGGGTATGTTTGGCAGCATGAGTGAAGGATGCTTTGTTGTGAAATAGGAAGCCGATTCTAGATAACATTTTGGATTGGAGATGCTTAATGTGAGTCTGGAAGGAGAGTTTACAGTCTAACCAGACACCTAGGTATTTGTAGTTGTCCACATATTCTAAGTCAGAACCGTCCAGAGTAGTGATGCTGGACGGGCGGGCAGGTGCGGGCAGCGATCGGTTAAAGAGCATGCATTTAGTTTTACTTGCATTTAAGAGCAGTTGGAGGCCATGGAAGGAGAGTTGTATGGCATTGAAGCACGTCTCGAGGTTAATTAACACAGTGTCCAAAGAAGGGCCAGAAGTATACAGAATGGTGTCGTCTGCGTAGAGGTGGATCAGAGAATTACCAGCAGCAAGAGCGACATCATTGATGTATACAGAGAAGAGTATGCCCCCAGCATATCTCTATGGTACAACACATCTCCTGCATGACGACCCTAATAATGTTGCTTCCTCTATCGCCATCATGGTTATTATTTGACCCTGCTGGTCATCTATGAACTTTTGAACGTCTTGAAAAACAATCTGGGCTTAATGGCCACAGATGTACTCTTAAATCTCTACCCGGTATAGCCAGAAGAGAACTGGCCACCTCTCTGAGCCTGGTTCCTCCCTAGGTTTCTTCCTAGGTTCCAGCCTCCTAGGGAGTTTTTCCTAGCCACTGTGCTTCTGCCTCTGCATTCCTTCCTCTTTGGGGTTTTAGGCTGGGTATCTGTATAGCACTTACTGATGTAAAAATGGCTTCATAAAATACATTTGATTGATTTATTGATTGATTGAATACAACCCTGTATGGTACTTCTCACTCCAGGCCATGCACGTCACATTAGGCCTTTTCAGGGTCCTAACGGAGCCATTAGAGTTCCCAACATCCTACCTCTGGTTACCAAGCAGACACAACAAAATGGTTGCCATACGTCACGTAGGTGGGCACTCCAGTGATTTCCCTCCACTTACAGAGTAAAGTACTTCAAGATGTAAAAGCACTTATCACCAGGGCAAGGGTACAAATATACCGACTACTACTTTATCTTCCCTCACACGGCATACAGTATACATTGCTTGTGTCACGTAATAATTACATCATTTTTCTGGTTGCAAAAGATGTCCTAACCAGATCATAACCAACTGTTTTCTATAACGACCGAGTCCTAAAGACATAATTTTCATGACATTAAGAGTGTTTTCACATATAGTCCTTTGTAAATGAACCGATCTGAGTTCTCTTTAAAGTGAACTCTGTGGTAATAAAAAAAAGCGAAAGATTTTTAACATTTACGTCATTTAGCAGACGCTCTTATCCAGAGCGACTTACAAATTGGTGCATTCACCTTATGATATCCAGTGGAACAACCACTTGTCGTGTCTTTGGGGGTACCATTAAACGGAAGATATGTTTATCAATTAGCTCCCTGTAATTATTATCACGCGATTAAACTGATTAATCGTTTAATTGTAATTAACTAGGAGATCGGGGCACCAAGGAGAATATTCAGATTACAAAGCTATAATTTTCCTAATATAACTTTCCTGTACTATAATATTCTATTCTATAATAGTATAGGTCGATTATCTTCTAAGTTGAAATGGTGTATTTACCTCTAGTCCAGTCTCATTCCAAAACGTCGTAAATTGTTGTATCTGCACGAACCCAGTCTTTACTAAAATCATCCATACATCAATTGTCTTAAAATCATTTATTTACTACACTAAGTAATTAACAGAAAAACATACAAACAATAATTATTGTCACAAAGGATTGGTATCGGAATGTGCCCTACTGGCTAAACAGGCTGGTCGGCCTGTTGAACAATGGGTCATAAATGGTCAGCTGAGAAGTTTACACAGAGTTCATTAACAATTGACAATTGAAGGCTCACTCATTCGGGAACAATTGCAATCAATATATATATTTACGCTCAGTGTGTCGTTCTGATTCTTGTTGGAGAGTAGTTCTGTTGGGGAGTTTTGTCCGCGTTCTCTCTCTCTCTCTCTCTCGGTTAGAATGGATCTTTCAGAGCGACATTCATTAATGTCGTCATCGAATGGTTGCTTCGTTGGTCTTCGCGTTCAATGATATAATTTACTTAGCTGCAGACTAATAATTAATATCAAAAACTTGTTCTTATTCTGTCAGTATCGATAGTCTAAAAGTTAACCACGTGGTATGGTTCACTTTCAGTAGAGGAATTAGATGGTAGAACCTATGTGCCCACGGAGTGTAGGCCTGGTCTGGAGAAATGTAAATCAAGGAGCGTTTTATAGTGCCCATCGAACAGGCTGGTCAAATGACGCCTGGTCCTGTATGTGTCCCTGGGGCGTGCCTATGACTGAGTTAGATTTGGTTACAGAAATACAATTCTATCACATTACATCAGTACATAGCATCTCAATGTCTTACAAAAGCTTTATCCTTATTAATACATTCCATACACCCATATGAGGCAAGTCTTAAACTGAGTCTATTATATAAACAGTTTTATGGTAATATGGCTATATTGTCTCTTCTGAGTATCACAAAATTGTACCAAGCGGATGAGTTCGGAGCTGGATTCTTCACCAATCTTCCATATCTTCTCCAGCACACACATGTCGCTCGGTTCTCCAATTCTATGAGTTGGAAGAATTTCCTTTGTCTCTCTATGAAACATGGGGTAGGAGATTCTCCTCAGAGGGTTTTTTACAACCCTGGGTTGGGGGGAAGGTAGGTTGGGTGATGGTACAAAGGGGAGGGGGTCAACTGTCCTTCCTGTACCCAAAGAGGCCAACGTCATGACACACTTTACAATAGTACATCTATATCTTTTTTTTTTTTGGGGGGGGGGGGGTAGAAGGATTACTATATCCTATCCCATGTATTCCTTAAAGAGGTGGGGTTTCAGGTGTCTACGGAAGGTGGTGATTGACTCCGCTGTCCTGGCGTCGTGAGGGAGCTTGTTCCACCATTGGGGTGCCAGAGCAGCGAACAGTTTTGACTGGGCTGAGCGGGAACTGTGCTTCCGCAGCAGCAGGGGGGCCAGCAGGCCAGAGGTGGATGAACGCAGTGCCCTTGTTTGGGTGTAGGGCCTGATCAGAGCCTGAAGGTACGGAGGTGCCGTTCCCCTCACAGCTCCGCAGGCAAGCACCATGGTCTTGTAGCAGATGCGAGCTTCAACTGGAAGCCAGTGGAGTGTGCGGAGGAGCAGGGTGACGTGAGAGAACTTGGGAAGGTTGAACACCAGACGGGCTGCGGCGTTCTGGATGAGTTGTAGGGGTTTAATGGCACAGGCAGGGAGCCCCGCCAACAGGGAGTTGCAGTAATCCAGACGGGAGATGACAAGTGCCTGGATTAGGACCTGCGCCGCTTCCTGTGTAAGGCAGGGTCGTACTCTGCGAATGTTGTATAGCATGAACCTACAGGATCGGGTCACCGCCTTGATGTTAGTGCTCAGTTCTCTTTGTATTCACACTAACCTTGCTTTAGAATGAGGACTCAATTCAACTCTCAACTTTCACTTCATCTATTTTGTGGTCCGAGTCCTCTTTGCATTCACATTGCTATGTTTAGAAAGGAACCAAGTCATTCTTTTCAACATTCACTCAATGCACTCTGGGTTTTTACAAAGTGCAGGACAAACAATTCCATCAGAATATGTTGTCGGACAGATAGATATACGTATTTACATTTTGGAAGCTAACAGATTTAATTTAGTTAAATTAGAAGATACTATTAACATGAAAATATTATTGCTTACAGAATACATATCAAAAGAATAACTGCAGATTAAATAATGCTGTAATTTAAAAATGTAAGCCCAATGTAGGTGTCTTCTGCCAATTTAAGGGCTAATATACCAAACATGTTGTCTTCTCACACTATTTAAACCCCACAATTGAATAAACAGCTTATGAATCTCTCTTAGTCTGGTAGAGCACATATTGCAAACAAATGGTCTGAACCAAAGAAGTCCACACATATTTTGGAATTTTAACGGTGTTGCAGTAGTCTAGTGCGAGGGGTTATGGCAGTAGTGTAGTGTGAGGGGTTATGGCAGTAATCTAGTGTGACCGGTTATGGCAGTAGTCTAGTGTGAGGGGTTATGGCAGAAGTGTAGTGTGAGGGGTTATGGCAGTAATCTAGTGTGAGGGGTTATGGCAGTAGTCTAGTGTGAGGGGTTATGGCAGTAATCTAGTGTGAGGGGTTACGGCAGTAATCTAGTGTGAGGGGTTATGGCAGTAGTCTAGTGTGAGGGGTTATGGCAGTAGTGTAGTGTGAGGGGTTATGGCAGTAGTGTAGTGTGAGGGGTTATGGCAGGGGAAACGGTGTTGCAGTAGTCTAGTGCGAGGGGTTATGGCAGTAGTGTAGTGTGAGGGGTTATGGCAGTAATCTAGTGTGAGGGGTTATGGCAGTAGTCTAGTGTGAGGGGTTATGGCAGTAGTGTAGTGTGAGGGGTTATGGCAGTAATCTAGTGTGAGGGGTTATGGCAGTAGTCTAGTGTGAGGGGTTATGGCTGTAGTCTAGTGTGAGGGGTTATGGCAGTAATCTAGTGTGAGGGGTGATGTCAGTAGTCTAGTGTGAGGGGTTATGGCAGTAATCTAGTGTGAGGGGTTATGACAGTAGTCTAGTGTGAGGGGTTATGGCAGTAGTCTAGTGTGAGGGGCTATGACAGTAATCTAGTGTGAGGGGTAATGTCAGTAGTCTAGTGTGAGGGGTTATATCAGTAGTCTAGTGTGAGGGGTTATGGCTGTAGTCTAGTGTGAGGGCTTATGGCAGGGGAAACGGTGTTGCAGTAGTCTAGTGTGAGGGGTTATGGCTGTAGTCTAGTGTGAGGGGTTATGGCAGTAGTGTAGTGTGAGGGGTTATGACAGTAGTCTAGTGTGAGGGGTTATGGCAGTAGTCTAGTATGAGGGGTTATGGCAGTAGTCTAGTGTGAGGGGTTATGGCAGTAGTCTAGTGTGAGGGGTTATGGCAGTAGTCTAGTATGAGGGGTTATGGCAGTAGTGTAGTGTGAGGGGTTATGGCAGTAGTCTAGTGTGAGGGGTTATGGCAGTAATCTAGTGTGAGGGGTTATGGCAGTAGTCTAGTGTGAGGGGTTATGGCAGTAGTGTAGTGTGAGGGGTTATGCCAGTAATATAGTGTGAGGGGTTATGGCAGTAGTCGAGTGTGAGGGGTTACGGCAGAAGTGTAGTGTGAGGGGTTATGGCAGTAATCTAGTGTGAGGGGTTATGGCAGTAGTCTAGTGTGAGGGGTTATGGCAGTAATCTAGTGTGAGGGGTTACGGCAGTAATCAAGTGTGAGGGGTTATGGCAGTAGTCTAGTGTGAGGGGTTATGGCAGGGGAAACGGTGTTGCAGTAGTCTAGTGCGAGGGGTTATGGCAGTAGTGTAGTGTGAGGGGTTATGGCAGTAATCTAGTGTGACTGGTTATGGCAGTAGTCTAGTGTGAGGGGTTATGGCAGTAGTGTAGTGTGAGGGGTTATGGCAGTAATCAAGTGTGAGGGGTTATGGCAGTAGTCTAGTGTGAGGGGTTATGGCTGTAGTCTAGTGTGAGGGGTTATGGCAGTACTCTAGTGTGAGGGGTTATATCA
This sequence comes from Salmo salar, assembly GCF_965601325.2. Classification (NCBI taxonomy): domain Eukaryota; kingdom Metazoa; phylum Chordata; class Actinopteri; order Salmoniformes; family Salmonidae; genus Salmo; species Salmo salar. Next base: position 43,809,104 of record NC_138299.1, read on the forward strand.
GTAGTCTAGTGTGAGGGGTTATGGCAGTAATCTAGTGTGAGGGGTTATGACAGTAGTCTAGTGTGAGGTGTTATGGCAGTAGTCTAGTGTGAGGGGTTATGACAGTAGTCTAGTGTGAGGGGTTATGACAGTAGTCGAGTGTGAGGGGTTATGTCAGTAGTCTAGTGTGAGGGGTTATGTCAGTAGTGTTGTGTGAGGGTTTATGGCAGTAGTCTAGTGTGAGAGGTAATGTCAGTAGTCTAGTGTGAGGGGTTATATCAGTAGTCTAGTGTGAGGGGTTATGGCTGTAGTCTAGTGTGAGGGGTTATGGCAGGGGAAACGGTGTTGCAGTAGTCTAGTGTGAGGGGTTATGGCTGTAGTCTAGTGTGAGGGGTTATGGCAGTAGTGTAGTGTGAGGGGTTATGCCAGTAATATAGTGTGAGGGGTTATGGCAGTAGTCTAGTGTGAGGGGTTATGGCAGTAGTGCAGTGTGAGGGGTTATGCCAGTAATATAGTGTGAGGGGTTATGGCAGTAGTCGAGTGTGAGGGGTTACGGCAGAAGTGTAGTGTGAGGGGTTATGGCAGTAATCTAGTGTGAGGGGTTATGGCAGTAGTCTAGTGTGAGGGGTTATGGCAGTAATCTAGTGTGAGGGGTTACGGCAGTAATCAAGTGTGAGGGGTTATGGCAGTAGTCTAGTGTGAGGGGTTATGGCAGGGGAAACGGTGTTGCAGTAGTCTAGTGCGAGGGGTTATGGCAGTAGTGTAGTGTGAGGGGTTATGGCAGTAATCTAGTGTGACCGGTTATGGCAGTAGTCTAGTGTGAGGGGTTATGGCAGTAGTGTAGTGTGAGGGGTTATGGCAGTAATCAAGTGTGAGGGGTTATGGCAGTAGTCTAGTGTGAGGGGTTATGGCTGTAGTCTAGTGTGAGGGGTTATGGCAGTACTCTAGTGTGAGGGGTTATATCAGTAGTCTAGTGTGAGGGGTTATGGCAGTAATCTAGTGTGAGGGGTTATGACAGTAGTCTAGTGTGAGGTGTTATGGCAGTAGTCTAGTGTGAGGGGTTATGACAGTAGTCTAGTGTGAGGGGTTATGGCAGTAGTGTAGTGTGAGGGGTTATGCCAGTAATATAGTGTGAGGGGTTATGGCAGTAGTCTAGTGTGAGGGGTTATGGCAGAAGTGTAGTGTGAGGGGTTATGGCAGTAATCTAGTGTGAGGGGTTATGGCAGTAGTCTAGTGTGAGGGGTTATGGCAGTAATCTAGTGTGAGGGGTTACGGCAGTAATCTAGTGTGAGGGGTTATGGCAGTAGTCTAGTGTGAGGGGTTATGGCAGTAGTGTAGTGTGAGGGGTTATGGCAGTAGTGTAGTGTGAGGGGTTATGGCAGTAGTGTAGTGTGAGGGGTTATGGCAGGGGAAACGGTGTTGCAGTAGTCTAGTGCGAGGGGTTATGGCAGTAGTGTAGTGTGAGGGGTTATGGCAGTAATCTAGTGTGAGGGGTTATGGCAGTAGTCTAGTGTGAGGGGTTATGGCAGTAGTGTAGTGTGAGGGGTTATGGCAGTAATCTAGTGTGAGGGGTTATGGCAGTAGTCTAGTGTGAGGGGTTATGGCTGTAGTCTAGTGTGAGGGGTTATGGCAGTAATCTAGTGTGAGGGGTGATGTCAGTAGTCTAGTGTGAGGGGTTATGGCAGTAATCTAGTGTGAGGGGTTATGACAGTAGTGTAGTGTGAGGGGTTATGCCAGTAATATAGTGTGAGGGGTTATGGCAGAAGTGTAGTGTGAGGGGTTATGGCAGTAATCTAGTGTGAGGGGTTATGGCAGTAGTCTAGTGTGAGGGGTTATGGCTGTAGTCTAGTGTGAGGGGTTATGGCAGTAATCTAGTGTGAGGGGTAATGTCAGTAGTCTAGTGTGAGGGGTTATGGCAGTAATCTAGTGTGAGGGGTAATGACAGTAGTCTAGTGTGAGGGGTTATGGCAGTAGTCTAGTGTGAGGGGTTATGGCAGTAGTCTAGTGTGAGGGGTTATGGCAGTAATCTAGTGTGAGGGGTTATGTCAGTAGTCTAGTGTGAGGGGTTATGTCAGTAGTGTTGTGTGAGGGTTTATGGCAGTAGTATAGTGTGAGGGGTAATGTCAGTAGTGTAGTGTGAGGGGTTATATCAGTAGTCTAGTGTGAGGGGTTATGGCTGTAGTCAAGTGTGAGGGGTTATGGCAGGGGAAACGGTGTGGCAGTAGTCTAGTGTGAGGGGTTATGGCAGTAGTGTAGTGTGAGGGGTTATGCCAGTAATATAGTGTGAGGGGTTATGACAGTAGTCTAGTGTGAGGGGTTATGGCAGAAGTGTAGTGTGAGGGGTTATGGCAGTAATCTAGTGTGAGGGGTTATGGCAGTAGTCTAGTGTGAGGGGTTATGGCAGTAATCTAGTGTGAGGGGTTACGGCAGTAATCTAGTGTGAGGGGTTATGGCAGTAGTCTAGTGTGAGGGGTTATGGCAGTAGTGTAGTGTGAGGGGTTATGGCAGTAGTGTAGTGTGAGGGGTTATGGCAGTAGTGTAGTGTGAGGGGTTATGGCAGGGGAAACGGTGTTGCAGTAGTCTAGTGCGAGGGGTAATGGCAGTAGTGTAGTGTGAGGGGTTATGGCAGTAATCTAGTGTGAGGGGTTATGGCAGTAGTCTAGTGTGAGGGGTTATGGCAGTAGTGTAGTGTGAGGGGTTATGGCAGTAATCTAGTGTGAGGGGTTATGGCAGTAGTCTAGTGTGAGGGGTTATGGCTGTAGTCTAGTGTGAGGGCTTATGGCAGTAATCTAGTGTGAGGGGTGATGTCAGTAGTCTAGTGTGAGGGGTTATGGCAGTAATCTAGTGTGAGGGGTTATGACAGTAGTCTAGTGTGAGGGGTTATGGCAGTAGTCTAGTGTGAGGGGTTATGACAGTAATCTAGTGTGAGGGGTAATGTCAGTAGTCTAGTGTGAGGGGTTATATCAGTAGTCTAGTGTGAGGGGTTATGGCTGTAGTCTAGTGTGAGGGGTTATGGCAGGGGAAACGGTGTTGCAGTAGTCTAGTGTGAGGGGTTATGGCTGTAGTCTAGTGTGAGGGGTTATGGCAGTAGTGTAGTGTGAGGGGTTATGCCAGTAATATAGTGTGAGGGGTTATGGCAGTAGTCTAGTGTGAGGGGTTATGGCAGAAGTGTAGTGTGAGGGGTTATGGCAGTAATCTAGTGTGAGGGGTTATGGCAGTAGTCTAGTGTGAGGGGTTATGGCAGTAATCTAGTGTGAGGGGTTACGGCAGTAATCTAGTGTGAGGGGTTATGGCAGTAATCTAGTGTGAGGGGTTATGTCAGTAGTCTAGTGTGAGGGGTTATGTCAGTAGTGTTGTGTGAGGGTTTATGGCAGTAGTATAGTGTGAGGGGTAATGTCAGTAGTGTAGTGTGAGGGGTTATATCAGTAGTCTAGTGTGAGGGGTTATGGCTGTAGTCAAGTGTGAGGGGTTATGGCAGGGGAAACGGTGTTGCAGTAGTCTAGTGTGAGGGGTTATGGCAGTAGTGTAGTGTGAGGGGTTATGCCAGTAATATAGTGTGAGGGGTTATGACAGTAGTCTAGTGTGAGGGGTTATGGCAGAAGTGTAGTGTGAGGGGTTATGGCAGTAATCTAGTGTGAGGGGTTATGGCAGTAGTCTAGTGTGAGGGGTTATGGCAGTAATCTAGTGTGAGGGGTTACGGCAGTAATCTAGTGTGAGGGGTTATGGCAGTAGTCTAGTGTGAGGGGTTATGGCAGTAGTGTAGTGTGAGGGGTTATGGCAGTAGTGTAGTGTGAGGGGTTATGGCAGTAGTGTAGTGTGAGGGGTTATGGCAGGGGAAACGGTGTTGCAGTAGTCTAGTGCGAGGGGTAATGGCAGTAGTGTAGTGTGAGGGGTTATGGCAGTAATCTAGTGTGAGGGGTTATGGCAGTAGTCTAGTGTGAGGGGTTATGGCAGTAGTGTAGTGTGAGGGGTTATGGCAGTAATCTAGTGTGAGGGGTTATGGCAGTAGTCTAGTGTGAGGGGTTATGGCTGTAGTCTAGTGTGAGGGCTTATGGCAGTAATCTAGTGTGAGGGGTGATGTCAGTAGTCTAGTGTGAGGGGTTATGGCAGTAATCTAGTGTGAGGGGTTATGACAGTAGTCTAGTGTGAGGGGTTATGGCAGTAGTCTAGTGTGAGGGGTTATGACAGTAATCTAGTGTGAGGGGTAATGTCAGTAGTCTAGTGTGAGGGGTTATATCAGTAGTCTAGTGTGAGGGGTTATGGCTGTAGTCTAGTGTGAGGGGTTATGGCAGGGGAAACGGTGTTGCAGTAGTCTAGTGTGAGGGGTTATGGCTGTAGTCTAGTGTGAGGGGTTATGGCAGTAGTGTAGTGTGAGGGGTTATGCCAGTAATATAGTGTGAGGGGTTATGGCAGTAGTGTAGTGTGAGGGGTTATGGCAGTAATCTAGTGTGAGGGGTTATGGCAGTAGTCTAGTGTGAGGGGTTATGGCTGTAGACTAGTGTGAGGGGTTATGGCAGTAATCTAGTGTGAGGGGTGATGTCAAGTAGTCTAGTGTGAGGGGTTATGGCAGTAATCTAGTGTGAGGGGTTATGACAGTAGTCTAGTGTGAGGGTTTATGGCAGTAGTCTAGTGTGAGGGGTTATGACAGTAGTCTAGTGTGAGGGGTTATGACAGTAGTCGAGTGTGTGGGGTTATGTCAGTAGTCTAGTGTGAGGGGTTATGTCAGTAGTGTTGTGTGAGGGTTTATGGCAGTAGTCTAGTGTGAGGGGTAATGTCAGTAGTCTAGTGTGAGGGGTTATATCAGTAGTCTAGTGTGAGGGGTTATGGCTGTAGTCTAGTGTGAGGGGTTATGGCAGGGGAAACGGTGTTGCAGTAGTCTAGTGTGAGGGGTTATGGCTGTAGTCTAGTGTGAGGGGTTATGGCAGTAGTGTAGTGTGAGGGGTTATGCCAGTAATATAGTGTGAGGGGTTATGGCAGTAGTCTAGTGTGAGGGGTTATGGCAGAAGTGTAGTGTGAGGGGTTATGGCAGTAATCTAGTGTGAGGGGTTATGTCAGTAGTCTAGTGTGAGAGGTTATGGCAGTAATCTAGTGTGAGGGGGTACGGCAGTAATCTAGTGTGAGGGGTTATGGCAGTAGTGTAGTGTGAGGGGTTATGGCAGTAGTGTAGTGTGAGGGGTTATGGCAGGGGAAACGGTGTTGCAGTAGTCTAGTGCGAGGGGTTATGGCAGTAGTGTAGTGTGAGGGGTTATGGCAGTAGTCTAGTGTGAGGGGTTATGACAGTAGTCTAGTGTGAGGGGTTATGTCAGTAGTCTAGTGTGAGGGGTTATGGTAGTAGTCTAATGTGAGGGGTTATGGCAGGGGAAACGGTGTTGCAGTAGTCAAGTGTGAGGGGTTATGGCAGTAATCTAGTGTGAGGGGTTATGACAGTAGTCTAGTGTGAGGGGTTATGTCAGTAGTCTAGTTTGAGGGGTTATGGCAGTAGTCTAATGTGAGGGGTTATGGCAGGGGAAACGGTGTTGCAGTAGTCAAGTGTGAGGGGTTATGGCAGGAGTCTAGTGTGAGGGGTTATGGCAGTAGTCTAGTGTGAGGGGTTATGGCAGTAGTCTAGTGTGAGGGGTTATGGCAGTAGTCTAGTGTGAGGGGTTATGACAGTAGTCTAGTGTGAGGGGTTATGGCAGTAGTCTAGTGTGAGGGGTTATGACAGTAGTCTAGTGTGAGGGGTTATGGCAGTAGTCTAGTATGAGGGGTTATGGCAGTAGTCTAGTGTGAGGGGTTATGGCAGTAGTCTAGTATGAGGGGTTATGGCAGTAGTGTAGTGTGAGGGGTTATGGCAGTAGTCTACTGTGAGGGGTTATGGCAGTAATCTTGTGTGAGGGGTTATGGCAGTAGTCTAGTGTGAGGGGTTATGGCAGTAGTGTAGTGTGAGGGGTTATGCCAGTAATATAGTGTGAGGGGTTATGGCAGTAGTCTAGTGTGAGGGGTTTTGGCAGAAGTGTAGTGTGAGGGGTTATGGCAGTAATCTAGTGTGAGGGGTTATGGCAGTAGTCTAGTGTGAGGGGTTATGGCAGTAATCTAGTGTGAGGGGTTACGGCAGTAATCTAGTGTGAAGGGTTATGGCAGTAGTCTAGTGTGAGGGGTTATGGCAGTAGTGTAGTGTGAGGGGTTATGGCAGTAGTGTAGTGTGAGGGGTTATGGCAGTAGTGTAGTGTGAGGGGTTATGGCAGGGGAAACGGTGTTGCAGTAGTCTAGTGCGAGGGGTTATGACAGTAGTGTAGTGTGAGGGGTTATGGCAGTAATCTAGTGTGAGGGGTTATGGCAGTAGTCTAGTGTGAGGGGTTATGGCAGTAGTGTAGTGTGAGGGGTTATGGCAGTAATCTAGTGTGAGGGGTTATGGCAGTAGTCTAGTGTGAGCGGTTATGGCTGTAGTCTAGTGTGAGGGGTTATGGCAGGGGAAACGGTGTTGCAGTAGTCTAGTGTGAGGGGTTATGGCTGTAGTCTAGTGTGAGGGGTTATGGCAGTAGTGTAGTGTGAGGGGTTATGCCAGTAATATAGTGTGAGGGGTTATGGCAGTAGTCTAGTGTGAGGGGTTATGGCAGAAGTATAGTGTGAGGGGTTATGGCAGTAATCTAGTGTGAGGGGTTATGGCAGTAGTCTAGTGTGAGGGGTTATGGCAGTAGTGTAGTGTGAGGGGTTATGGCAGTAATCTGGTGTGAGGGGTTATGGCAGTAGTCTAGTGTGAGGGGTTATGGCTGTAGTCTAGTGTGAGGGGTTATGGCAGTAGTGTAGTGTGAGGGGTTATGCCAGTAATATAGTGTGAGGAGTTATGGCAGTAGTCTAGTGTGAGGGGTTATGGCAGAAGTGTAGTGTGAGGGGTTATGGCAGTAATCTAGTGTGAGGGGTTATGGCAGTAGTCTAGTGTGAGGGGTTATGGCAGAAGTGTAGTGTGAGGGGTTATGGCAGTAATCTAGTGTGAGGGGTTACGGCAGTAATCTAGTGTGAGGGGTTATGGCAGTAGTCTAGTGTGAGGGGTTATGGTTGTAGTGTAGTGTGAGGAGTTATGGCAGTAGTGTAGTGTGAGGGGTTATGGCAGTAGTGTAGTGTGAGGGGTTATGGCAGGGGAAACGGTGTTGCAGTAGTCTAGTGCGAGGGGTTATGCAGTAGTGTAGTGTGAGGGGTTATGGCAGTAATCTAGTGTGAGGGGTTATGGCAGTAGTCTAGTGTGAGGGGTTATGGCAGTAGTGTAGTGTGAGGGGTTATGGCAGTAATCTAGTGTGAGGGGTTACGGCAGTAGTCTAGTGTGAGGGGTTATGGCTGTAGTCTAGTGTGAGGGGTTATGGCTATAGTCTAGTGTGAGGGGTTATGGCTGTAGTCTAGTGTGAGGGGTTATGGCAGTAGTCTAGTGTGAGGGGTTATGGCAGTAGTGTAGTGTGAGGGGTTATGGCAGTTATCTAGTGTGAGGGGTTATGGCAGTAGTCTAGTGTGAGGGGTTATGGCAGTAGTGTAGTGTGAGGGGTTATGGCAGTAATCTAGTGTGAGGGGTTATGGCAGTAGTCTAGTGTGAGGGGTTATGGCTGTAGTCAAGTGTGAGGGGTTATGGCAGTAGTGTAGTGTGAGGGGTTATGCCAGTAATATAGTGTGAGGGGTTGTGGCAGTAGTCTAGTGTGAGGGGTTATGGCAGCAGTGTAGTGTGAGGGGTTATGGCTGTAATCTAGTGTGAGGGTTTATGGCAGTAGTCTAGTGTGAGGGGTTATGGCAGTAATCTAGTGTGAGGGGTTACGGCAGTAATCTAGTGTGAGGGGTTATGGCAGTAGTCTAGTGTGAGGGGTTATGGCAGTAGTGTAGTGTGAGGGGTTATGGCAGTAATCTAGTGTGAGGGGTTATGGCTGTAGTCTAGTGTGAGGGGTTATGGCAGTAGTGTAGTGTGAGGGGTTATGGCAGTAATCTAGTGTGAGGGGTTATGGCAGTAGTGTAGTGTGAGGGGTTATGGCTGTAGTCTAGTGTGAGGGGTTATGGCAGTAGTGTAGTGTGAGGGGTTATGCCAGTAATATAGTGTGAGGGGTTATGGCAGTAATCTAGTGTGAGGGGTTATGGCAGAAGTGTTGTGTGAGGGGTTATGGCAGTAATCTAGTGTGAGGGGTTATGGCAATAGTCTAGTGTGAGGGGTTATGGCAGTAATCTAGTGTGAGGGGTTGCAGCAGTAATCTAGTGTGAGGGGTTATGGCAGTAGTCTAGTGTGAGGGGTTATGGCAGTAGTGTAGTGTGAGGGGTTATGGCAGTAGTGTAGTGTGAGGGGTTATGGCAGGGGAAACGGTGTTGCAGTAGTCTAGTGCGAGGGGTTATGGCAGTAGTGTAGTGTGAGGGGTTATGCCAGTAATATAGTGTGAGGGGTTATGGCAGTAGTCTAGTGTGAGGGCTTATGGCAGTAGTGTAGTGTGAGGGGTTATGGCAGTAATCTAGTGTGAGGGGTTATGGCAGTAGTCTAGTGTGAGGGGTTATGGCTGTAGTCTAGTGTGAGGGGTTATGGCTATAGTCTAGTGTGAGGGGTTATGGCTGTAGTCTAGTGTGAGGGGTTATGGCAGTAGTCTGGTGTGAGGGGTTATGGCAGTAGTCTAGTGTGAGGGGTTAGGTCAGGGGAAACAGTGTTGCAGTAGTCTAGTGTGAGGGGTTATGGCAGTAGTCAAGTGTGAGGGGTTATGGCTGTAGTCTAGTGTGAGGGGTTATGGCTGTAGTCTAGTGTGAGGGGTTATGGCTGTAGTCTAGTGTGAGGGGTTATGGCTGTAGTCTAGTGTGAGGGGTTATGGCTGTAGTCTAGTGTGAGGGGTTACGGCAGTAATCTAGTGTGAGGGGTTATGGCAGTAATCTAGTGTGAGGGGTTATGGCAGAAGTGTTGTGTGAGGGGTTATGGCAGTAATCTAGTGTGAGGGGTTATGGCAATAGTCTAGTGTGAGGGGTTATGGCAGTAATCTAGTGTGAGGGGTTACAGCAGTAATCTAGTGTGAGGGGTTATGGCAGTAGTCTAGTGTGAGGGGTTATGGCAGTAGTGTAGTGTGAGGGGTTATGGCAGTAGTGTAGTGTGAGGGGTTATGGCAGTAGTGTAGTGTGAGGGGTTATGGCAGGGGAAACGGTGTTGCAGTAGTCTAGTGCGAGGGGTTATGGCAGTAGTGTAGTGTGAGGGGTTATGCCAGTAATATAGTGTGAGGGGTTATGGCAGTAGTCTAGTGTGAGGGCTTATGGCAGTAGTGTAGTGTGAGGGGTTATGGCAGTAATCTAGTGTGAGGGGTTATGGCAGTAGTCTAGTGTGAGGGGTTATGGCTGTAGTCTAGTGTGAGGGGTTATGGCTATAGTCTAGTGTGAGGGGTTATGGCTGTAGTCTAGTGTGAGGGGTTATGGCAGTAGTCTGGTGTGAGGGGTTATGGCAGTAGTCTAGTGTGAGGGGTTAGGTCAGGGGAAACGGTTTTGCAGTAGTCTAGTGTGAGGGGTTATGGCAGTAGTCAAGTGTGAGGGGTTATGGCTGTAGTCTAGTGTGAGGGGTTATGGCTGTAGTCTGGTGTGAGGGGTTATGGCTGTAGTCTAGTGTGAGGGGTTATGGCTGTAGTCTAGTGTGAGGGGTTATGGCTGTAGTCTAGTGTGAGGGGTTACGGCAGTAATCTAGTGTGAGGGGTTATGGCAGTAGTCTAGTGTGAGGGGTTATGGCTGTAGTCTAGTGTGAGGGGTTATGGCTGTAGTCTAGTGTGAGGGGTTATGGCTGTAGTCTAGTGTGAGGGGTTATGGCTGTAGTCTAGTGTTAGGGGTTATGGCTGTAGTCTAGTGTGAGAGGTTATGGCTGTAGTCTAGTGTGAGGGGTTATGGCTGTAGTCTTGTGTGAGGGGTTATGGCTGTAGTCTAGTGTGAGGGGTTATGGCTGTAGTCTTGTGTGAGGGGTTATGGCTGTAGTCTAATGTGAGGGGTTATGGCAGTAATCTAGTGTGAGGGGTTATAGCAGTAGTGTAGTGTGAGGGGTTATGGCAGTAGTCTAGTGTGAGGGGTTATGGCAGGGGAACGGTGTTGCATTAGTCTAGTGTGAGAGGTTATGGCTGTAGTCTAGTGTGAGGGGTTATGGCAGTAGTCTAGTCTGAGGGATTATGGCTGTAGTCTAGTGTGAGGGGTTATGGCAGGGGAACGGTGTTGCAGTAGTCTAGTGTGAGGGGTTATGGCTGTAGTCTAGTGTGAGGGGTTATGGCAGGGGAACGGTGTTGCAGTAGTCTAGTGTGAGGGGTTATGGCTGTAGTCTAGTGTGAGGGGTTATGGCTGTAGTCTGGTGTGAGGGGTTATGGCAGTAGTCTTGTGTGAGGGGTTATGGCAGGGGAAAAGGTGTTGCAGTAGTCTAGTGTGTGGTTCGGGAATAATGACAAGCGAACCTGGGAAGCTTTGTGTTCATTGGCCTGAAAAAGGTTAACCGGACCCTGGCATTAAAGCAAACCGAAATCAGTCTACCTGTCAAGATGGTCTCAGTTCGGATTCACTTTGGGGGCTCATTTGAGGGGGTCTGAGTTCCTTTGAAGTGTTTACATTGCACATAAAATTAAATGAACCGCACAGAGTTCACAAAAATTGTCTGAAAGTGGAAAAACACCCTCAGATGTCATGGCAAAGACGTCATATTCCTAAAAATACGTTTACCAGCCATCCAATTCTAAACATTTTACAACCTCTCCATGACCATGATGTCCGCATCGCAGACCGCACAGTAAAAACCCTGCCTAACGAATATCATTTTAATTTTATGCAAGTTAACACTCACTTTGAAGTTTACACATGGCGATACACATTATATAATGACTATGTAAAACATAGCTTTTCTTTCTTATACCCCAAACATATCTTTATTGTAGAAATGCAGAAAAACAAGTCATGACTTTTGTTATCATAGTTTCCTTCTGTTGAATGCACGCTTCATCTTTCCTTCTGTTGAGTGCAAGCTTCATCTTTCCTTCTGTTGAGTGCACGCTTCATCTTTCCTTCTGTTGAGTGCACGCTTCATCTTTCCTTCTGTTGAATGCACGCTTCATCTTTCCTTCTGTTGAATGCACGCTTCATCTTTCCTTCTGTTGAATGCACGCTTCATCTTTCCTTCTGTTGAGTGCACGCTTCATCTTTCCTTCTGTTGAATGCACGCTTCATCTTTCCTTCTGTTGAATGCACGCTTCATCTTTCCTTCTGTTGAGTGCACGCTTCATCTTTCCTTCTGTTGAATGCACGCTTCATCTTTCCTTCTGTTGAGTGCACGCTTCATCTTTCCTTCTGTTGAATGCACGGCTCATCTTTCCTTCTGTTGAATGCACGCTTCATCTTTCCTTCTGTTGAGTGCACACTTCATCTTTCCTTCTGTTGAATGCACGGCTCATAGTTTACGTGATAACAGTCACTGGTATAATTGAACCATTATTATTCTCAACTCCGTGTTTAACTCCGTGTCTTAGCAGTTACCTGTGTTCTGGTAAAGGAGGTCCATGCGGAAATTCGCTACTAAATTATTGTTCCGCAGGGGCATTGGGAAATCCCACCTTTCTGGTCAATGAAGGGGAACTCTGTTCCCAGGATGATATTAAAATAGTACTGTTCTCTATTGATGTTGTGTACTGCGAATGCAAAAATAATGGTTGTATTTCAAATCTGATCAGTATGTTAAAACTTTATATCATTATAGTTTGTAATTGCACATGGATTCAAATTCAGACTCAGATCAACTTTATTATCCCACCAGGGGGAAATTCATTTGGTAATGCTCTTAAAAAGACAGTACATCAAACATTAAAACACAGAAACGACCCAAAATAATTCATTCAAAGTGCTATAGCTACACATGTTAAGTGACAGTGCAATAAGCTGTATACTCAATGTTTTGCAGACTCCCCTTCATGTTAGGAATGGAACTGGCCACTCCCTAAATATTCTCTGTGTCAACCCCTTTCTTGTGACTAGAGTTGTATAGATGGGTTAGCTGACAACTTCACAAAAACGATGCACACGTTTCAATGTGTTGTGAATCTGGATGTAGCTAGAAACAATGACAATAAGCTGCCATGTGGAGAATCGTAGGTGGCTCGTTTCAACTAGTTTTATCTTGTTCATGATAGCATCTCTTGTTTTGAGGTGTTTTGACTGTTGTCACATCTATAAAACTATGGATAAAATGTGCTTGCTAGCTAACCAACAACTGTAATAATGTATTTGAAAAACATTGTGCAAATGTGTTTATATTTTCAATAAATATTTGGAGACTAAATCTAGTTTACATGATGTCAACAGTCTAAGCCAACCCCGTCTGTTTTGCCCCAGAGTTACACACGCATCGGTTTTGTTGTGTAAAATAAAAAAGAAGATGGCGCCGGAGAAGATTGCTGACGTTTTACGTGCTCCTAACCGATTGTGTTTTTATGTTAGTTGTTTTGCGTTGTTTGTAACTTATTTTTTTACTTATCTTGTATTGTTATTTTACTGCTGCTCTTAAACTACTTGTTACTTTTATTTCTTATTCTTATTTGTATTTTTTAAGTTGCATTGTTGGTTTGGGGCTTGTAAGAAAGCGTTTCACTGTAAGGTCTACACCTGTTGTATTCGGCACGTGTGACTAATAACATTTCATTTGATTTGATTCAAACAACCAACCCATCTATGTTACATTCTTTTCCTGCACTTTTGACCTGAGTTCTTTAGGACAGTTCAGTTCTTTAGGACAGTTGAGTTCTTTAGGAGAGTTGAGTTCTTTAGGACAGTTGAGTTCTTTAGGACAGTTGAGTTCTTTAGGACAGTTGAGTTCTTTAGGAGAGTTGAGTTCTTTAGGACAGTTGAGTTCTTTATGACAGTTGAGTTCTTTAGGACAGTTCAGTTCTTTAGGACAGTTCAGTTCTTTAGGACATTCGAGTTCTTTAGGACAGTTGAGTTCTTTAGGACAATTGAAAACGTTGAGAACAAAACTCCTAGACGCTTGTACCCTATCTCAGTGTTTCTCGTTGTCTCCTTGGTCATCCCTAGCAATGACTTCGCAAAGTACTTCATAATAATGTCACTGCAACCACTTTTGTCCTCTGGGAAAGTGCCATGTCAGACATGACGGTAAAAAACTGATAAAACAGGCATCTCCCGTAGCCAGCTATGAGCCTCTTGATTAAGACGAATGGAGAGAGTAGATGGACGCAGTCAGATCTGTATGGATGAGAGACTTTTGGCCTCAGCTGGCTTGTCTTTGGTGTTGTTTTTCGCCTGAGGGTGAAAGACTCTGATATAGCATGTGGACTGCATGCCGGATACACTACAGAGAAGAGCCTGTTTTACACTGTCTCAATCATTTGCCTACACATGTGGTTCTCAAGTCCAGTCTTCCAGTACCGCCAACAGCCCAACTCCAGCCCTCCAGTACCCTCAACAGCCCAACTCCAGTCCTCCAGTACCCCCAACAGCCCAACTCCAGTCCTCCAGTACCCCAACAGAACACATTGTTGTTGTAGCCCCAGACAAACTCACCTGATTCAACTCATTGATGGCAGGATGATTAGTTGCCAAGTTGATTCAGGTGTGTTTGTCCAGTGCTAGAACAACAACAACAAACATACAGTGGGAGACGTCATCAGCACTCCCCTCACAAGTCTCCAAAAGAATTATGTTTTGAGACCGAGAGGCACCTTTCATTATAACAGAGTGTGAGGAACATGTTTGCTGGCCTCATAAACAGTAGCCAATACTTTTAAAAACTATTTTTTTGTTTGGCTAGTTACGCTAACCCGTTTGCTATCCCTTTAGCGTTGCTTGCTGGCTAGTTAGCTACAGAGGTTAGCTGGCTAGTTAGCTACAGTAGTTAGCTACTGCCATCAGTGGTTTTATTGTCATATTTTGCCTATTACACTGTTTGTAAAATGCATACAGGCATTAGAATATAGCATGGGAAAAGGGAATCCGGACACACTGTAGACCTGGTAGACACATTTAAATGTACATGTAGATGCATGACGCGTTCGGAACTCCATGATCAGAACTCTATGATCAGAATACTGAACTTACATGAACTGTCAAGTCTAGACATGTCCTGAGTTAGAATGAACTGAATGTGACCCAGACACTGAGTTAGAATGAACTGAATGTGACCCAGACACTGAGTTAGAATGAACCGAATGTGACTCAGACACTGAGTTAGAATGAACTGAATGTGACCCAGACACTGAGTTAGAATGAACTGAATGTGACCCAGACACTGAGTTAGAATAAAGGGAATGTGACCCAGACACTGAGTTAGAATGAACTGAATGTGACACAGACACTGAGTTAGAATGAACTGAATGTGACCCAGACACTGAGTTAGAATGAACTGAATGTGACCCAGACACTGAGTTAGAATAAAGGGAATGTGACCCAGACACTGAGTTAGAATAAAGGGAATGTGACCCAGACACTGAGTTAGAATAAAGGGAATGTGACCCAGACACTGAGTTAGAATGAACTGAATGTGACCCAGACACTGAGTTAGAATGAACTGAATGTGACCCAGACACTGAGTTAGAATAAAGGGAATGTGACCCAGACACTGAGTTAGAATGAACTGAATGTGACCCAGACACTGAGTTAGAATGAACTGAATGTGACCCAGACACTGAGTTAGAATAAAGGGAATGTGACCCAGACACTGAGTTAGAATAAAGGGAATGTGACCCAGACACTGAGTTAGAATAAAGGGAATGTGACCCAGACACTGAGTTAGAATGAACTGAATGTGACCCAGACACTGAGTTAGAATGAACTGAATGTGACCCAGACACTGAGTTAGAATAAAGGGAATGTGACCCAGACACTGAGTTAGAATGAACTGAATGTGACCCAGACACTGAGTTAGAATGAACTGAATGTGACCCAGACACTGAGTTAGAATAAAGGGAATGTGACCCAGACACTGAGTTAGAATGAACTGAATGTGACCCAGACACTGAGTTAGAATGAACTGAATGTGACCCAGACACTGAGTTAGAATGAACTGAATGTGACCCAGACACTGAGTTAGAATAAAGGGAATGTGACCCAGACACTGAGTTAGAATGAACTGAATGTGACCCAGACACTGAGTTAGAATGAACTGAATGTGACCCAGACACTGAGTTAGAATAAAGGGAATGTGACCCAGACACTGAGTTAGAATGAACTGAATGTGACCCAGACACTGAGTTAGAATGAACTGAATGTGACCCAGACACTGAGTTAGAATAAAGGGAATGTGCAAGACCATAACCAGCCACTTCTGGCTGGAAGGTAATAGTCTCTGTCTGTCTGTCTGTCTGTCTGTCTGTCTGTCTGTCTGTCTGTCTGTCTGTCTGTCTGTCTGTCTGTCTGTCTGTCTGTCTGTCTGTCTGTCTGTCTGTCTGTCTGTCTGTCTGTCTGTCTGTCTGTCTGTCTGTCTGTCTGTCTGTCTGTCTGTCTGTCTGTCTGTCTGTCTGTCTGTCTGTCTGTCTGTCTGTCTGTCTGTCTGTCTGTCTGTCTGTCTGTTTGTTTGTTTGTCTTGTCTATCACAATGTCCATAGTGAGAGGTTAATAGCGGTGACAGTGTGCAGAACCGTTAGCTGATAACAGAAGCCATGGAATGCATCCCAAATGGGATCCTATTCTCTTTATAGTGTTCAAGTGCACTACTATTGACCTGGACCCATAGGGCTCTGGTTTAAAATAAGTGAACAGTATAGGGAATAGAATGCCATTTGGAACACAGTGTGTCCTGGTGGGAGAGAAATCACAGTCTCGCCTCGGCTGAGAAGCCTGTTATATTTTAATGTAATTTAACGGAACATCGTCAGATTCATCTAATACATGATTCTAGAAGAAATTCAAGTGGCTCTTTTCAGAAGATTTGGAATATAGAATTTGGAATGTAGAATGCAGATTGTAGAATACAGGATGTTGAATGTGGAATTTATCTATAGTAAATCAAGGAAAACAGAGGTTGATGTGTCAATTCATTTCTACTTCAATCAGTAAGCATGATGAACCAATTAGAATTAATTATTAGAATTATCACTACTGTATTACATTTACTCAGGAGATGGTTTTCAAAACATTAGCGAGATACATCTAATTCAAGGTGTGGATAAGTCTTCCATATGTTTTGCATGAATTTGCACATTTTTACTTTACTCACTCTCTAAACCTTCACTTTCTTTCTTATTTCCCTGCATGCATCTCTTCCCTGTATATGTTTAATCTTGATCCACCTTTTCTCCAACACATTGGCATTCGTTTACGTTTGTGGACTCTGCTTGGTGAACGTAAATGAATTAGACAAATACTAACGAAACATCATTACACAACAGTACGTACCTAATTAAAATATTTTTCTTTTAGTTTCCTTGAGTATCTCCAGATGGACATCTAAGAACTAGGAGAGAGCTGTTCAGAAGCTAGCTGAGGAGTGCATTGAACTGCATTCTAGTCTCGGCTAGGGCCTACATCCACTTGCTTAATGGGGATACTTCAATTATAACTGATAAAAGCAGTAAACAAACAATCACAAATAAAAAAAGCAGGAAACAAACAATCACCCTCTCACATATGCATGCTACAATATTTCCAGCACTCATTTACTAGTAAAACAGACAATTATGCCAGGCTTGTTTCCTGGGAAAACACCCCAAAAAAGACCATAGAAGAGAATTGCTTGGTAGATGATTGCCTTCAGTGTTTTCCACCTGCATAAAAGGCAATCGTGTCTGTTATATATATATACTCTGCACTGTAGTGCTGTGCTTTCAGGCAGGTGTTTTCTGATAATGTGACTAAAATAAAACAGATGAAAGTTAATGTTTGGGAGAAGTGCATTCACAAGTAATGGATGGGTTTTAAACTAAACTGGTTAATCAATTTGACATATCACTGAGGCAGGAGTGTTCTTCAAACATTGTTCACATTCAAATTATATCAGGATGAAAGATGCAAAAAAATAACACTTTTTTTCTCTCATTATTGTTTCAGAGAGACCATCTTTGTCTTGTTTTATAGCAATGCTCATAGTGTACATAATATTCTCATGGTACAAAAAGTATATTTAAACCAGAAGGTAACAGAAATTAACAACAATTTCTTGAAAGACTGCAGGTAAAATACCACTCTCTTAGTGTCTCAGTGAACCAGTGGGGTCTTAACAGACTCTGATTAGACTATCTGATTAGACTAGACTCTGATTAGACTATCTGATTAGACTAGACTCTGATTAGACTAGACTCTGATTAGTCTAGACTCTGATTAGACTATCTGATTAGACTAGACTCTGATTAGACTCTCTCATTAGACTAGACTCTGATTAGACTCTCTGATTACACTAGACTCTGATTAGACTCTCTGATTAGTCTAGACTCTGATTAGACTAGACTCTGATTAGTCTAGACTCTGATTAGACTATCTGATTAGACTAGACTCTGATTAGACCAGACTCTGATTAGACTCTCTGATTAGTCTAGACTCTGATTAGTCTAGACTTTGATTAGACTAGACTCTGATTAGACTAGACTCTGATTAGTCTAGACTCTGATTAGACTATACTCTGATTAGACTAGGCTCTTATTAGACCAGACTCTGATTAGACTCTCTGATTAGACTAGACTCTGATTAGTCTAGACTCTGATTAGTCTAGACTTTGATTAGACTAGACTCTGATTAGACTAGGCTCTGATTAGCCTAGACTCTGATTAGACTCTCTGATTAGACTCTCTGATTAGACTAGACTCTGATTAGACTCTCTGATTAGACTCTCTGATTAGTCTAGACTCTGATTAGACTCTCTGATTAGACTAGACTCTGATTTGTCTAGACTCTGATTAGACTATCTGATTAGACTAGACTCTGATTAGACTATCTGATTAGACTAGACTCTGATTAGACTAGACTGATTAGTCTAGACTCTGATTAGACTATCTGATTAGACTAGACTCTGATTAGACTCTCTGATTAGACTAGACTGATTAGACTCTCTGATTAGACTAGACTCTGATTAGACTCTCTGATTAGACTAGACTCTGGTTAGTCTAGACTCTGATTAGACTAGACTCTGATTAGTCTAGACTCTGATTAGACTAGACTCTGATTAGACTAGGCTCTTATTAGACCAGACTCTGATTAGACTCTCTGATTAGACTATACTCTGATTAGTCTAGACTCTGATTAGTCTAGACTTTGAATAGACTAGACTCTGATTAGACTAGGCTCTGATTAGCCTAGACTCTGATTAGACTCTCTGATTAGACTATCTGATTAGACTCTCTGATTAGACTCTCTGATTAGTCTAGACTCTGATTAGACTCTCTGATTAGACTCTCTGATTAGACTCTCTGATTAGTCTAGACTCTGATTAGACTCTCTGATTAGACTAGACTCTGATTAGTCTTGACTCTGATTAGACTAGACTCTGATTAGACTCTCTGATTAGACTCTCTCATTAGACTCTCTGATTAGACTAGACTCTGATTAGTCTAGACTCTGATTAGTCTAGACTTTGATTAGACTAGACTCTGATTAGACTAGGCTCTGATTAGTCTAGACTCTGATTAGATTCTCTGATTAGACTAGGCTCTGATTAGCCTAGACTCTGATTAGACACTCTAATTAGACTCTCTGATTAGACTCTGATTAGACTCTCTGATTAGTCTAGACTCTGATTAGACTCTCTGATTAGACTCTCTGATTAGTCTAGACTCTGATTAGACTCTCTTAGACTAGACTCTGATTAGTCTAGACTTTGATTAGACTAGACTCTGATTAGACTCTCTGATTAGACTCTCTGATTAGACTCTCTGATTAGACTAGACTCTGATTAGACTGGACTCTGATTAGACTGGACTCTGATTAGACTAGACTCTGATTAGACTAGACTCTGATTAGACTCTTTGATTAGTCTAGACTTTGATTAGACTCTGATTAGTCTAGACTCTGATTAGACTCTCTGATTAGACTCTGATTAGACTCTCTGATTAGTCTAGACTCTGATTAGACTCTGATTAGACTCTCTGATTAGTCTAGACTCTGATTAGACTCTCTGATTAGACGCTGATTAGACTCTCTGATTAGACTAGACTCTGATTAGACTCTCTGATTAGACTCTGATTAAACTCTCTGATTAGTCTAGACTCTGATTAGACTCTCTGATTAGTCTAGACTCTGATTAGACTCTGATTAGTCTAGACTCTGATTAGACTCTCTGATTAGACTAGACTCTGATTAGACTTTTTGATTAGACTAGACTCTGATTAGACTCTCTGATTAGACTAGACTCTGATTAGACTCTGATTAGACTAGACTCTAATCAAAGAGTTGGTCCTGGTCAGTCCCTGGATGGGAGACCAGATGCTGCTGGAAGTGGTGTTGGAGGGCCAGTAGGAGGCACTCTTTCCTCTGGTCTAAAAAAATATCCCAATACCCCAGGGCTGTGATTGGGGACACTGCCCTGTGTAGGGCGCCGTCTTTCGGATGGGACGTTAAACGGGTGTCCTGACTCTCTGAGGTCATTAAAGATCCCATGGCACTTATCGTAAGAGTAAGGGTGTTAACCCCGGTGTCCTAGGTAAATTCCCAATCTGGCCCTCATACCATCACGGCCACCTAATCATCCCCAGCTTACAATTGGCTCATTGATCCCCCTCCTCTCCCCTGAAACTATTCCCCAGGTTGTTTCTGTAAATGAGAATGTGTTCTCAGTCAACTTACCTGGTAAAATAACGATAAAATAAAAAATAAATAATTAGACTAGACTAGTCTAGGCTGGTTAGACTTTATTATCTTTCTTACAGTGTCTGTGTGGCTGTGGGTTCACAAAGATAGGGTGGGACTTGAAGGTCTTTTTAACATCAATCTGATTGACAAGAGCGTGTGAGGGAACGGCTGCACTGACGGAACACAATGACACGCGTCAAAGCACATCAACGATCATGTTTCTTCAGTCTACTTTCTGGTTTAAACCTTGGCAACAGCTCTGAAACCAATGTGGTACTGCGATGACGTCGCTTGTCACGCTGCTTCTTCTGAAGGAGGTGAAAAATGTGACTTGATGGAAAAGCGTGTAGACAAGTATGAAATAATAAGAATGAGAAATAATATCTAATTTGCTGTTATCACACTTCCTGTTTTGGGGATTGCCAATATTGTGCAAGGGGCTCTTCCTGTTCAGGTGGAGCTCGGCTATCTCTTTATTGAAATTGCTGTAAGCAAGACAGCATTTGGAAGAAAAAAAAAGCAGCAAGAAAGTTAGGAACATGAATTAGAGGGAAGCGGGAACTTTATTGGTGGTAGTGTGGCAGGCTGATAAAATGATCAGCTGTGTGCACTGCTCCTAGAAGCATGTAACAACGGGAACCCTAATTAGCACTCTGTTTGTGAAGTTCCCCCGGCTCTCGCTCAGCATCTAAATGACCCGCTCAACAATCATTATGAATTTGTGTCTAATTGGGGCTGTTATATATTGATTTGGGGGTAGAAAACACCTCAATAACAGAGGAGAAGTCTGGATTTCGTTTGTTGATGCTGCCGGATGCTCGGGGGGGGGGGGGGGGGGGGGGGGGGGATATTACTTAAGGATGTTTATCAGAATTGAGAACTGTGATCATTTCAGTTTTGTGTATTTGTGCAAAACTCTGGTTGGTGTTGATGAGCTTTTTATTTAGTTATTACTCTTTTATTCACTTATTTCCTTTTCCTGTTGTTGTTGCATTGTCGAGAGGTGAACCTGCCAGAAATGATTTCATTCCTCTATGTACCCCGTGTATATCATGTGGATATAAACAAACTGGAACTGGAACTAAAGATAAAGGTTGCTCAGTATTTCTAAGCAGCCATGTTCAACGTGCAAAGGATATTACAATTCAACAATTAATTTGCCAACTGTAAAAATGTAACAAAGATGACTTCTACAAACACCTTCAAAGACACACCTCTCTAAGGACACACCTCTCTAAGGACACATCTCTCTAAGGACACACCTCTTCATGGACACACCTCTCTAAGGACACATCTCTCTCAGGACACACCTCTCTAAGGACACACCTCTCTAAGGACACATCTCTCTAAGGACACATCTCTCCAAGGATACACCTCTCCATGGACACACCTCTCTAAGGACACACCTCTCTAAGGACACATCTCTCTAAGGACACATCTCTCCAAGGATACACCTCTCCATGGACACACTTCTCTAAGGACACACCACTCTAAGGACACATCTCTCTCAGGACACACCTCTCTAAGGACACACCTCTCTAAGGACACATCTCTCTAAGGACACATCTCTCCAAGGATACACCTCTCCATGGACACACCTCTCTAAGGACACACCTCTCTAAGGACACATCTCTCTAAGGACACATCTCTCCAAAGATACACCTCTCCATGGACACACTTCTCTAAGGACACACCACTCTAAGGACTCATCTCTCCATGGACACACTTCTCTAAGGACACACCTCTCTAAGGACACATCTCTCTAAGGACACATCTCTCTAAGGACACATCTCTCTAAGGACACACCTCTCTAAGGACACACCTCTCCAAGGACACATCTCTCTAAGGACACACCTCTCTAAGGACACATCTCTCTAAGGACTCACCTCTCCATGGACACACTTCTCTAAGGACACACCTCTCTAAGTACACACCACTCTAAGGACTCATCTCTCCAAGGACACAATGCTCTAAGGACACACCTCTCTAAGGACACACCTCTCTAAGGACACATCTCTCTAAGGACACATCTCTCCAAGGATACACCTCTCCATGGACACACCTCTCTAAGGACACACCTCTCTAAGGACACAACTCTCTAAGGACACACCTCTCTAAGGACACACCTCTCTAAGGACACATCTCTCCAAGGATACCCCTCTCCATGGACACACTTCTCTAAGGACACACCTCTCTAAGGACTCATCTCTCCATGGACACACTTCTCTAAGGACACAGCTCTCTAAGGACACACCTCTCTAAGGACACACCTCTCTAAGGACACATCTCTCTAAGGACACATCTCTCTGAGGACACACCTCTCTAAGGACACATCTCTCCAAGGACACATCTCTCTAAGGACACACCTCTCTAAGGACACACCTCTCTTAGGACTCATCTCTCCAAGGATACACCTCTCTAAGGACACATCTCTCTAAGGACACAGCTCTCTAAGGACACACCTCTCTAAGGATACACCTCTCTAAGGACACACCTCTCTAAGGATACACCTCTCTAAGGATACACCTCTCTAAGGACACACCTCTCTAAGGACACATCTCTCTAAGGTCACATCTCTCTAAGGACACACCTCTCTAAGGACACCTCTCTCTAAGGACACACCTCTCTAAGGACACATCTCTCTAAGGACAGACCTCTCTAAGGACACATCTCTCTAAGGACACACCTCTCCAGGGACACACCTCTCTAAGGTCTCATCTCTCTAAGGACACATCTCTCTAAGGACACACATCTCCAGGGACACATCCTAATCATGATTATTATAGTATTGTTTTAATTTAACCTTTATTTTATCAGGGAAGACATACTGAGACCTAGGTCTCTTTTACAAATGTGGACTGTATATACATATACTGCTCAAAAAAATAAAGGGAACACTTAAACAACACATTGTAACTCCCAGTCAATCACACTTCTGTGTAGAATTATAGTGAAGACATGAAAACTATGAAATAGCACATATGGAAACATGTAGTAACTGAAAAAAGTGTTAAACAAATCAAAATATATTTTAGATTTTAGAGTCCTCAAAGTCGCCACCCTTTGCCTTGATGACAGCTTTGCACACTCGTGGCATTCTCTCAACCAGCTTCATGAGGTAGTTACCCTGAATGCTTTTCCAACAGTCTTAAAGGAGTTCCCACATATGCTGAGCACTTGTTGGCTGCTTTTCCTTCACTCTGCGGTGAGTGAATATGGCATTATGTCCATCCGGTCTCACAACCGCAGACTACGTGTAACCACGCTAGCCCAGGATCCTCTACATCCAACTTCTTCACTTGCGGGATCGTCTGAGACCAGCCAGCTGGACAGCTGATGAAACTGAGGATTATTTCTGTCTAATAAAGCCATCTATATGCGGATGATACTATTATGGATACTATTGCTCTGACAGTTGATCTGGCTGTTTCAAAACTACAGTCAGATTTTATAATCTTGGTGTGCTTGGACCATGCTAGTTTGTTGGTGATATGGATACCAAGGAACTTGAAGCTCTCAAACTGCTCCACTACAGCCCCATCAATGACAATGGGGGCATGCTCAGTCCTCCTTTTCCTGTAGTCCACAATCATCTCCTTAGTCTTGATCACGTTGAGAGAGAGGTTGTTGTCCTGGCACCACACGGCCAGGTCTCAGACCTCCTCCCTATAGGCTGTCTCGTCGTTGTTGGTGATCAGGCCTACTACTGTAATGTCATCAGCAAACTTAATGATGGTGTTGGAGTTGTTCCTAGCCATGCAGTCATGAGTGAACAGGGAGTACAGGAGGGGACTGAGCATGCACCCCTGAGGGGCCCCCTGTGTTGAGGATCAGTGTGACGGATGTGTTGTTACTTATCCTTACCACCTGGGGCCGGCCCATCAGGAAGTCCAGGATCCAGTTGCAGAGGGAGGTGTTTAGGCCCAGGGTCCTTAGCTTAGTGATGAGATTTAAGGGCACTATGGTGTTGAATGCTGAGTTGTAGTCAATGAATAGCATTCTCACATAGGTGTTCCTTTTGTTCAGGTGTGAAAGAGCAGTAAGGAGTGGAATAGAGATGGCATCATCTGTGGATCTGTTGGGGCGGTATGCAAATTGGAGTGGGTCTATGGTTTCTGGGATAATGGTGTTGATGTGAGCCATGACCAGCCTTTCAAAGCACCTCATGGCTCCAGACGTGAGTGCAACAGGTTGGTAGTAATTTAGGCAGGTTACCTTAGTGTTATTGGGCACAGGCACTATGTGGTCTGCTTGAAACATGTTGTTATTACAGACTCAGACAGGGAAAGGTTGAAAATGTCAGTGAAGACACTTGCCAGTTGGTCAGCGCATGTACACATCCTGGTAATCCACCGTGCCCTGCGGCCTTGTGAATGTTGACCTTTTTATTAAATGTCTTACTCACATTGGCTGTGCAGAGCGGGATCACACAGTCATCCGGAACAGCTGGTGCTCTCATGCATGTTTAAGTGTTACTTTCCTTTAAGTGAACATAAAAGTAATTTAGCTCATCTGGTAGGCTTGTGTCACTATGCAGCTCTCGGGTAGTGCTTAGTGCTTCCCTTTGTAGTGCTTAGTGCTTCCCTTTGTAGTCTGTAATAGTTTGCAAGCCCTGCCACATCCGACGAGCGTCGGAGCCGGTGTAGTACGATTCGATCTTAGTCCTGTATTGACACTTTGTCTGCTTGATGGTTCGTTGGAGGGCATAGCGAGATTTCTTTCTTATTTCATAACTCTTTTCTTGTATATTTTATTCCTCTTGTGTGATTTTTTTTTACTCTGCATCACCGGGAAGGTCTCTTAAGCAAGCATTTCATGGTCAAGTCTAAACCCGTTGTATTCGGCACATGTGACAAAGTCGATTTTTCTTTCGTTCAAGCTTCGGGGTCCTAAGACACTCACGAGAGTGAAACATAGAGCCATCATATTTAATCACTCCACAAGACAAGAGATATCATATTTATCTCCCTTTAAAGTGTAAACACACAGCGTGGACCCAGGAGTGAAACCTGCAAACATAACTTTCTGCTATCTTCTCTCTCCGCTAATGTTCAGACATGCGGCACCATCTTACCTTTTAAGAACAACTGTAATTTCTGGGCATAATGAATAATGCATCAGGATCACACCGGCATTATTCTCATGTTTTTAATGAATATTTTTCAAGGTGATTATTGCTCTGTTCACACTTATTTTTCCAAAATAGATTACTGTGTGAGAAGCTGCCTGTTACGGAACAGTGGGTAATTAAAAACCACTATCAAACTTTTTTGAAGAAGAAAACACAGCAACAGCTGATGAAGAGGGTTATACTGTATAATGTATCAGCCATAGCTTGATCTGGACCTTATTTTTTAAATTGAACTTGGCAAGGCAGTTAATAACAAATTCTTGTTCACAATGAAGGCCTACTCCGGCCAAACACGGACGATGCTGGGCCAATTGTGTGCTGCCCTATGGGACTCCCAATCACGGCCGGTTGTGATACAGCCTGGATTCAAACCAGGGTGTTTGTAGTGACGCCTTTAGCACTGAGATGCAGTGCCTTGGACCGCTGCGCCACTTAGGAGCCCATACCTTAGCCTTGCCTGTTCTAGAAATGGTCTAGGTAGTACTGTGGAACTTTAAAGATACAAAGTTCAAAGTCTGAGGTCGCTTGATCGAATCAGACTGTCACGTTCCACCTGGATCGCCGTAATGAATAAGATATGCTCAATGATTGACATTTCAGGACATATAAAAAGCCAGTGTATGAAAATGTACACTGCAAGCCCAGCAGCAGCTAGCTAGCACGATACACACCACAGTGAGATCTAGAACTGAACAGAGTGTCTTTGACATTTTGTCTGAGACTGTTAGACAGCTTCCAGTAAACTAACCGGTCAAGAAAGGAAGATGGATTCCGCTGATAGTGAGCTATAAGTCTGCCCGTCCATCACCATGCCTGGCACATTCATCACCCGCTCCCCCTGTTTGTTCTCCAGCCCACATTAAGGTCCCTCACATTTGAATCCTCTTGCTCTAAATAGAAATTGATTTATTGTCGTTGTTGGCAAGCTCCGGTGCTCGTGTCTGACTTTGGAAATTAGTTCTGTCAGCGCTCCTGCTTTTTTCCCAATCCCGTCATTCTCTTGCTACAACTCGGAATGCTAACTGGGAAGTGGGAACCTTGGGAGCAGATAAGCGGAGGTGGAGGCAGTGTTGCGTGTGCTTGAACCGTGTTGTCGTCATTGAAGATGTCGCCTCATTTAGACTCCCACGTATGAGTGGCACCCTATATTTGACAGATTGAGTTTCTGTATGTTCTGTATCTTAAAGTGTATGGTGGAAACAGCAGTGGGACACACCACAGCAGGAGCTCCCAGGCATTAGAAACTGCCAGAACTACATGGAATAACTACAAATAACATGACATACAACTGACATAAACGGCAAATCTCATGTAGGGTTTACTGTAATCCTATAGTCATATCCCGTGAAGAAGCTAACAAGCTGTTTCTAATGAATGCCTTTTCAATGGCAGATACTGTACTGTAATGCCACACACACACACACACACACACACACACACACACACACACACACACACACACACACACACACACACACACACACACACACACACACACACACACACACACACACACACACACACACACACACACACACACACACACACACACACACACACACACACACAGCTTAGAGGGCAGAGGATGCAGGCTGGTGCAATGCTGAGAGGTTGAACATTGACTTGGCTCTGCGCTCTGATCTTTACAGCGTGGGAGAATAATGCACATTGATTCACCTCCACATCAACACTTCTAATATGCGTACATGTTTTTCAGTTTAACACATTAACAGGAGACATACTATCTGACCCCCGCCCCCACTTCAACAATTACCTGTTTCAGCCTGCAGAGCAAGAGGAAACCTCTACTTCATCATTTACCTGTTTCAGCCTGCTGAGCAAGAGGAAACCTCTAATAATCATCATTTACCTGTTTCAGCCTGCAGAGCAAGAGGAAACCTCTACTTCATCATTTACCTGTTTCAGCCTGCAGAGCAAGAGGAAACCTCTACTTCATAATTTACCTGTTTCAGCCTGCTGAGCAAGAGGAAACCTCTACTTCATAATTTACCTGTTTCAGCCTGCAGAGCAAGAGGAAACCTCTACTTCATCATTTACCTGTTTCAGCCTGCTGAGCAAGAGGAAACCTCTACTTCATCATTTACCTGTTTCAGCCTGCTGAGCAAGAGGAAACCTCTACTTCATAATTTACCTGTTTCAGCCTGCAGAGCAAGAGGAAACTTCTTCTTCATCATTTACCTGTTTCAGCATGCAGAGCAAGAGGAAACCTCTACTTCATCATTTACCTGTTTCAGCCTGCTGAGCAAGAGGAAACCTCTACTTCATCATTTACCTGTTTCAGCCTGCAGAGCAAGAGGAAACCTCTACTTCATCATTTACCTGTTTCAGCATGCAGAGCAAGAGGCAATCTCTACTTCATCATTTATCTGTTTCAGCCTGCAGAGCAAGAGGAAACCTCTACTTCATAATTTACCTGTTTCAGCATGCAGAGCAAGAGGAAACCTCTACTTCATCATTTATCTGTTTCAGCCTGCAGAGCAAGAGGAAACCTCTACTTCATAATTTACCTGTTTCAGCCTGCAGAGCAAGAGGAAACCTCTACTTCATCATTTACCTGTTTCAGCCTGCAGAGCAAGAGGAAACTTCTACTTCATAGTTTACCTGTTTCAGCCTGCAGAGCAAGAGGAAACCTCTACTTCATCATTTACCTGTTTCAGCCTGCAGAGCAAGAGGAAACTTCTACTTCATCATTTCATTATCCCCCTCCTTTTTTCCTTTTCAGAAAACATTATTCCAAAAGCCTTTTCAATTAAAGTGAAATGACTCCTAGCTATTATCACAGTTCGGCAAGCCCTGGCACTTTTCTGGTGGGTTCTTTGATCGCCATGGAAATGACCCTATCATTGCCATGGCTACCTTCTGCCGCTACATGTAATTTTCCAACATGTGAGGAGCACTGATAGTGCCCAATCAATTGCCGGAGAAAAGAAGGGGGGGAACAAATGGAGGGGGGAATCTCATCTTTCTGCAGGGGAGTGTCTGGCACCTGGGCCAGACAGAGAAAGAGAGAGAGAGAGCGAGGCAGAGAAAGAGAGAGAGAGAGAGAGAGAGAGAGAGAGAGAGATAGAGAGGGAGAGAGAGAGCGATAGAAAGGCAACAAATATGGGTAAAGAGGGAACCATGCTTTCACATCTTGGAGGTACTGACACCCTGAGTTCCAGAAAAACTGGTCAAACTGACTCAAAGCGTACTCTGGTGTCACGACTTCCGCTGAAGTCGGCCCCTCTCCTTGTTCGGGCGGCATTCGGGGGTCGACATCACCGGCTTTCTAGTCATCACCGATCCATGTTTCCCTTTTCGTTTTATTTTGTCTTGATTACACACACCTGGTTTCAATTCCCTTATTATGTTCCTTATTTAACCCTCTGGCTTACCTTTCTGTTTTGTCTGTGATTGTTTGTTATCAGTGGTTGTTGGAGGTGTTCTCCTCACTGTATTGTTTCTTGTTGGAGATTTTGCGTGTGTTTATAAATAAACTAGACTGTTTCGCTCAAACCTGTGTCCTGCGCCTGACTCCGCTACGTCTCCAAACCCAGGTTATCACATCTGGGGAGCTTCATGGTTGTGGGCGGAGCAGCTGCCGTACCAGGCTGTGATACAGCCCGACAGGATGCTGTTTCAGTCCTCCAGCTTTTACAGTAGAAAGAATGTTGACTGTTCTACTGAAATGAAAACACAGACCTAGGTGGTCGCTATCAAATCCAATTAAACATGCTGTGAACTTTCTCTTTGCCCTGTGCTTGTCACATTTGCGCATTGACTGGGAAAGAAGCTACCTTGATCAGTGGTTAATTAATTAATGAGATCTTTACTAGCTAGCTACATCACTGCATCATTGTCTCTTTATCTCACCACAATGTTTTTCTAAACTACAATATCTAAAAATTAACAAGCACAGAAAAAAAATGCTGCATTTTCTACATGTGCTGTTAGGATGGTCAGACGCAAAGTACAACGACAACTGTGTCCACTACTAGCTTACATTACCTCCAATATCTTTCCACTGCTTCCACCTCAACTAAGAGACACATACTGTAAGGGGGCAAAAGGAGGGGAGACAAGGGGGGGATTCCTATATAATAAGACTCCATTGTTAGGATAGGGAGAGAAGACAGAAGAGGAGAGGAGAGGAGAGGAGGAGAGGAGAGGAGAGGAGAGGAGGGAGAGGAGAGGAGAGGAGAGGAGAGGAGAGGAGAGGAGAGAATGAGGCAACTAAGGCTGCTAAATAAAGGATGAGGTAATAAAGCGAGGGAGTGGTACACTGCCGCTGCCAAGAGATCCCATTTAGAACTATCCTTCAAATATTTATCTTCGTCAGGCTACTGAGACAGATATTGTTCCCCTTCCAAATAGCAGATTGAGTGTGTGTGTGTGTCTGGTGTGTGTGTGTTTACATGCCTTAATGAACACTCCCCCAAAGCCCTGACAGCCATCAGCAGACATTATAGGTTGCTCGTAATGTCTGGAGTGTGTCAGTGTTTATGTTGACAAAGTGTTATTAAGTCAAGGCCTGTTTCAGTGCCTCCGACGTGTTGTTTACTTTCTGCGGAGGACAACAACATATCGATGAAATAAGCAGAAGTGATTTGACTGATGTGGCGTTTATGGCGAAGTGAAGCTAGTGTACTGAGGCCAGAATTATACACTGCCTCCCAGTCAATGCGGATTAGAATGGAGAGAATGGAAGTTAATGCCTTACACAACGACTGAAGGAAGAGCACAACAAGAAAGATTAGTTTTTTTTAACCTCCTCTCTAAAACAGATTCGACTCAGTGTAATCCTGTTATAGATAGTGTTACTCATATTGTTGTGTTTGCACTGGCCTGTGTGTGACAATGTTCTCTGGCTGACTAGGGAAAGGTTATTTGCAGCTGTATAGCAATGGGGGAGAACATCTTCAAGCAGCTCTTTTCTCAGACCTGCACCGCTACATCTCTGTTGTCTTGTTTTGGATAACGAAGCCATTGTGCGTCTGAGTCAGCACTAAGGGGTATTAGAAAAAGACTACGATAGCCAAGCTTTTAATCGTGTATCTACTGTAGAGGATAGACAACATAACTAAACACTGTCTCTCTGATCATGTATAGCGAGCACAAATACACGTGCAAACACAGGCATGAAGCCACACACGCAAACACATGACAAAGCAGTTAAACAAACACACACACACACACTCATAAATTCACACTCACACACAAACACACACACACACACACGCACACTCTAATATCACTGCATTCACAGCCCAGTTGGCATGCAGATCTACAAGTTGACAGGAATCCCAGGGTGTTATGACAGAAGCAGTAAGCTGGGCTGCACACAAAGCCCTCTCGGAAAATTAAGTTTTAGGGACTATTCTCCTTTCGGCTTCATTTACCCTCTATACTAACTCTTCCCTTTCAATTAGAGCTGAGAGGATTTCTTCCTGTACTCCGCCTCCATTTTGAAGCCCCTAAACCATATATATTTTTTTAATCTTCTATGTTATCAGCTAACCCAGGTGAGGACATTTGATGCAGTACCTGCCTGCTTTACGGCGGCGCAATCATTATCTAAAAATTCAGTCATAATATGTCACATTTGAATTGTCACACAGGGTTAATGTATTAGTGCACAAGCGCTTCGATCACAGATTCATTTTTATTACTATGCGGTTGAAAATTATGAATTTAACAAGGTAATTCTCCAAGCGTACGGAGGGGGTGATTATGGAAGGGGATTGTGTGCTGAAACTAATTGGGACCCGTTTCCAAACGGCAAACACATTTTGCCACCGTGGTTGGTTGGAAACTATTTACTGATGTAGGTTGGGCACTGTTGAAGGGGTAATTCAGAAAACAAATGCTAGCGAAGTCTAATGTGTTTGGCAAACTGTGTTTTTACAGTAAAGCATCCACAATGCCTACAAGAGAGAAATGAGAAAAAGTAACACTGACAGATCACAGTAAATATACTCCCACAAGTATGTAAATATACTCTCCCAGGTATGTAAATATACTCCCCCAAGTATGTAAATATATGCCCCCAAGTATGTAAATATACTCTCTCAGGTATGTAAATATACTCCCCCAGTATGTAAATATACTCTCCCACGTAGGTAAATATACTCTCCCAGGTATGTAAATATACTCTCCCGTAAATATACTCTCCCAGGTATGTAAATATACTCTCCCAGGTATGTAAATATACTCCCCCAAGTATGTAAATATACTCTCCGAGGTATGTAAATATACTCTCCCAGGTATGTAAATATACTCTCCCAGGTATGTAAATATACTCTCCCAGGTATGTAAATATACTCTCCCAGGTATGTAAATATACTCTCATAAGTAGGTAAATATACTCTCCCAGGTAGGTAAATATACTCTCCCAGGTATGTAAATATACTCTCCCAGGTATGTAAATATACTCTCCCAGGTATGTAAATATACTCTCCCAGGTATGTAAATATACTTTCATAAGTATGTAAATATACTCTCCCAGGTAAGTAAATATACTCTCCCAGGTAGGTAAATATACTCTCCCAGGTAGGTAAATATACTCTCCCAGGTATGTAAATATACTCCCCCAGGTATGTAAATATACTCTCCCAGGTATGTAAATATACTCTCCCAGGTATGTAAATATACTCTCCCAGGTATGTAAATATACTCTCCCAGGTAGGTAAATATACTCTCCCAGGTAGGTAAATATACTCTCCCAGGTAGGTAAATATACTCTCCCAGGTATGTAAATATACTCCCCTAGGTATGTCAAGCAGCTACATACATTACAATGGCCCATATCTGGTTGTGGCAAACTTCCTACTTTAGTAACATTTTCAGTTGAACAATGTGAATGAACATTCCAAAATGTTACATCAAACAGCACATTTTTTGGAAGGATTACTATGGCATTTCAGGGAAAATAATGAAACTGCAAATTACTTTGCTATTCCTACAACATGTAATAGAAAGCCTAAGTATCTACATTATTTTTTTGTAGTGGCAGTTTCGACCCAAAACAGACACTTAATTTTTGCCGCACACGACTGTTAGCTTATGTTAGCGAGTGTTCACGGCTAACACAAAACAAATGGAATACGTTAACTTTTTTCCCTTGTTGAACGCACCTCAAGTATGTTAGGAACACTATACTGTACGGTTTTATATTCAACATATAAACATGTTTTCCTCCTGTGAAGTTACAGTAGCAGCCAACTCATCTTCTTTAATCTGGAGTAAGAGGCGACATGTACATTTACATTTTAGTCATTTAGCAGACGCTCTTATCCAGAGCGACTTACAGTAATGAATGCATACATTTCATACATTTCTTGTACTGGCCCCCTGTGGGAATCGAACCCACAACCCTGGCGTTGCATACACCATGCTCTACCAACTGAGCCCCAACTGAGCCCCAGTTTCATGGCCAGTTCCTTCCCCCTCTACTCATAATGAAATAACAGCAGCCCATAATGACTTATCACTAGATTGAGCATAGTGTACAGGAAGAAAGCAAATAGTAGTTAATAGTTGTCAGAATCGTTTAAAAGGAGCAGTCACGATATCTGCAGGCAGTTTGTGTGTGTGTGTGTGTGTGTGAGTGTGCATGCACAAGTATACGTGTGTGTGTGTGTGTGTGTGTGTGTCTCTGTGTGTGTGTACGTGTGTATACACGCTCATGGAAATAAAAGACCATACCGTAATCCTCTGCAAACAAAACAGCTCTGCCTCCTCGTACTACTCTGCATTGTAAACAATTGCCAATATCAGATTAAAGCTTTTCGATTGAAACTATTCGCATACAGTGACATCTAGGTCAGGGTTGGGCAATTTTGATGGGAGGTAGGGCCCCAAAAAAATCATACATCATCATGAGGTACCGCAGTGGCTCGCGGGTCCCACATACCCACATCTATACCCACATCTATACCCACATCTATACCCTCATCTATACCCTCATCTATAACCTCATCCAGACCCTCATCTAAACCCTCATCTATACACTCATCTAAACCCTAATCTATACCCTCCTCTATACCCTCATCTATACCCTCATCTAAACCCTAATCTATACCCTCATCTAAACCCTCATCTATAACCTCATCTATACCCCCATCTAAACCCTCATCTATTCCCATATCTGAACCCTCATCTATAACCTCATCTATACCCTCATCTAAACCCCCATCTATACCCTCATCTAAACCCCCATCTAAACCCCCATCTAAACCCCCATCTATACCCTCATCTATACCCTCATCTATGCCCACATCTGTACCCACATCTGTACCCACATCTATACCCACATCTATACCCTCATCTATACCCTCATCTATACCCACATCGATACCCACATCTATACCCTCATCTATACCCTCATCTAAACCCACATCTATACCCACATCTTTTCCCATATCTGTACCCACATCTATACCCTCATCTAAACCCTCATCTATACCCACATCTATACCCACATCTATACCCTCATCTAAACCCTCATCTATACCCACATCTATACCCTCATCTATTCCCATATCTGTACCCACATCTGTACCCACATCTGTACCCTCATCTGTACCCAATTCTATACCCACATCTATACCCATATCTGTACCCACATCTGTACCCACATCTATACCCATATCTGTACCCACATCTATACCCATATCTGTACCCACATCTATATCCACATCTATACCCACACATGCAGTCAGAGCCAGCCCTAGCCTTTTGGGGGCCTTAAGAGGAATTTCGACTATCCGGATATCCGAAAAAAATTATGACATTATTAGAATAGCGAAATACCAATCCCTAATTGGCGTCCATTGGAGTTAGAGCCGGAGGAAAGTAAATACTCTGATGAGAGGGCTTACACAGAACTTTATAAGAGACAGCATTTTTGCCTGGCAGAGCCCCCAAGGCACTAATGGATTCTGCTGGCTTAACACATATTGACAGACAGACACTAATTATTTGTAGCTAATGCTAGCTGGAGTCACATCATTAGGTTGGACCAGCCTTCATGAATGGTATGACCAGCCCTCATGAATGGTAGGACCAGCCCTCATGAATGGTAGGACCAG
Source organism: Salmo salar (assembly GCF_965601325.2). NCBI lineage: Eukaryota > Metazoa > Chordata > Actinopteri > Salmoniformes > Salmonidae > Salmo > Salmo salar. The sequence continues at coordinate 43,843,016 of NC_138299.1, forward strand.
CCCTCATGAATGGGTGGACCAGCCCTCATGAAAGGTTGGACCAGCCCTCATGAAAGGTTGGACCAGCCCTCATGAAAGGTTGGACCAACCCTCATAAAAGGTTGGACCAGCCCACATGAAAGGTGGGACCAGCCCTCATGAAAGGTGGGACCAGCCCTCATGAAAGGTGGGACCAGCCGTCATGAAAGGTGGGACCAGCCCTCATGAAAGATGGGACCAGCCCTCATTAAAGTAAGATCAGAAGACTGTTATGACAATGCTAGAAATATTGCCTGATTGGATTTCGAGGGAACAGTCCAGTTTAGAGGTGAACATGGCAAAGACAATGCACTCCCCCCCCCCACACACACACACACACACACACACACACACACACACACACACACACACACACACACACACACACACACACACACACACACACACACACACACACACACACACACACACACCACTAGCACCGGTCCCACTGTGAGAGAGTGGAGAAGCTATCTTACCTGTAAAATCAGAGCATGGTCATTCTTTCTGTCGTCACCTTCAGACCGGGACCTCAAGGACAGAGCCAGTCATTGCCCGGGTCAGAGGATTCTGAGAAAGCACTTGAAAATAAATCATTCTAATTGAAGTGGAAAGAACTATTTGCATGTGAGTGACCACCCATTCGTCACAACTATTTGGTGCACTGCAGTTTCTGCTTTATTTCTGTCTTCTAATTGGTTACTTGGTAAAAATGGATCTTCAATCAAAACATGTGTTCAGTATCTACTGGGGTAGGGGAAAAAAAACACAGTCTCTTCTTCATCCCTCTTTCTCTCTCTCTCCATCTCTCTCCCTCTCTCTTTCTCTCTCCCTTTCTCTCTCTCTCGTTCTCGCTCTCTCCCTCTCTCTCCTTTTCTCTCCCTCTGTCTCTCTTTCTCTCTTTTTCTCTTTCTCTCTTTCTCTCTTTCTCTCTCTACCTCTCTCTCTTCCTCTCTCTCTCTCTTTCTCTCTCATTCTCTCTCTTTCTGTCTCTCTTTCTCTCTCTCTCTGTATATCTCCCTTCCTCTCTCTCTACCTCTCTCTCTTCCTCTCTCATTCTCTCTCTTTCTCTCTCTCCCTTTCTCTCTCTCATTCACTCTCCCTTTCTCTCTCTCTCTCTCTCTCGTTCTCTCTCTCTCTCCTTTTCTCTCCCTCTGTCTCTCTGTCTCTCTTTCTCTCTCTACCTCTCTCTCTTTCTCTCTCATTCTCTCTATTTCTGTCTCTCTTTCTCTCTCTCTGTATATCTCTATCTTCTCTCTCTCCCTCTCTCCCTCTCTCTTTCTCTCTTTCTTCCTCTATCTCTTTCCATCTCTCTCCTTTTCTCTCCCTCTCTTTCTCAGAGAGAGGAAGAGAGAGAGGAAGAGAGAGAGAAAGAGAGAGGAAGAGAGAGGAAGAGAGAAAGAGGAAGAGAGAGAGGGGAAGAGAGAGAGTGGAAGAGAGAGAGAAAGAGGGAAAGAGAGGGAGAGTGAGAAAGAGAGAGAGTCTCTCTCAATTCAATTCAATTCAATTCAATTTGCTTTATTGGCATGACGTAACAATGAACATATTGCCAAAGCTTATTTTGGATATTTACAATATGAAAAAAATAAAATAAATGACAATCAAAATTGTCAACGAGACAAAAATAACAACAACAACCAAGGGTCAAAATAACCATACATTGAACAATAACAATAAGCATACAGTAGAGTACATGTGCAGGGTGATTGGTCTGTCAGACACTGTCCCTCAACTTATGGCATGCAGCAATGTAGTGAGCTGCCAACTCACAGCTCTCTGTGTCCTCCCCCAACAGGACGGGTAGCTTAATCTCATCAGAGAGGTCTTTGAAATCTTTAATAAGGGTTTCAAATTTGGGGAAATGACACTCTCTAATTGTTTTATATTTTTCACATTTTGTCAGGAAATGCAGCTCCGTCTCAGATTCTGCTGTTGTGCAGTGGTTGCACAGCCTTTCCACTACAGGGAGCCAGGTTTCCCTGTGTCTACCCTTCTCAATGGCAAGGCTGTGCTCACTGAGCCTGTACTTTGTCAAGGTTTTTCTAAGGTTTTGATCAGTAACCATGGTCAAATATTTAGCCATGGTGTACTGTCGATTTAGAGCCAGATAGCACTGCATTTTGCTTTGGGTTTGTACTTGTGTTTCCCAATAAGCAATGTAGTTTTGTTTTGACTGTGTTGTAATTTGGTTTATTCTGATTGATTGGATGTTCTGGTCCTGAGGCTTCAGTGTGTTAGAAGAACAGGTTTGTGAACTCAGCCCCAGCCCTCTCTCTTTCTCTCTCCCTCCTTCCCTCTCTCTCTATCTGCTTCTATGATGTAGATCACAGAAAAGTACATTAAGATACTAAAAATGTCATTTGAAATGTGGTATACAAGGTCTAAGAAGAACACTACAAAGATCATGACGGTGTGGCAGGTAGCCTAGTGGTTAAAGCGTTGGACTTGTAACCGAAAGGTTGCAAGATTGAATCCCCAAGCTGACAAGGTAAAAATCTGTCGTTCTGCCCCTGAACAAGGCAGTTAACCCACTGTTCCTAGGCCGTCATTGAAAATAGGTATTTGTAAAAAAAAATGCACAGTTGAAGTTTACATACACCTTAGCCAAATACATTTAAACTCAGTTTATCACAATTCCAGACATTTAATCCTAGTAAATAATTACCTGTTTTAGGTCAAGTAGGATCACCACTTTATTTTAAGAATGTGAAATGTCAGAATAATAATAGAAAAAATTATTTATTTCAGCTTTTATTTCTTTCATCACATTACCAGTGGGTCAGAAGTTTACATGCACTCAATTAGTATTTGGTTGCATTGCCTTGAAATTGTTTAACTTGGGTCAAACGTTTCGTGTAGCCTTCCACAAGCTTCCCACAATAAGTTGGGTGAATTTTGGCCCATTCCTCCTGACAGAGCTGGTGTAACTGAGTCAGGTTTGTAGGCCTCCTTACTCGCACACTCTTTTTCAGTTCTGCCCACACATTTTCTATGGGATTGAGGTCAGGGCTTTGTGATGGCCACTCCAATACCTTGACTTTGTTGACTTTGGAATTATGCTTGGGGTCATTGTTCATTTTGAAGACTCATTTGCGACCAAGCTTTAACTTCCTGACTGATGTCTTTAGATGTTGCTTCAATATATCCACGTAATTTTCCGTCCTCATGATGCCATCTATTTTGTGAAATGCACCAGCCCCTCCTGCAGAAAAGCACCCCCACAACATGATGCTGCCACTCCTGTGCATCACGGTTGGGATGGTGTTCTTCGGCTTGCAAGCCTTCCCCTTTTTCCTCCAAACATAACAATGGTCATTATGGCCAAACAGTTCTATTTTTGTTTCATCAGACCAGAGGACATTTCTCCAAAAACTACAATCTTTGGCCCCATGTGCAGTTGCAAACCATAGTCTGGCTTTTTTATGCCGGTTTTGGAGTAGTGGCTTCTTCCTTGCTGAGCGGCCTTTCAGGTTATGTCGATATAGGACTTGTTTTACTGTGGGTATAGATATTTTCATACCTGTTTCCTCCAGCATCTTCACAAGGTCCTTTGCTTTTGTTCTGGGATTGATTTGCACTTTTTTGCACCAATGTACGTTCATCTCTAGGAGACAGAACACTTCTCCTTCCTGATGGCTGCGTGGTCCCATGGTGTTTATACTTGCGTACTATTGTTTGTACAGATGAATGTGGTACCTTCAGGCATTTGGAAATTGCTCCCAAGGATGAACCAGACTTGTGGAGGTCTACAACCTTTTTTTCTGAGGTCTTGGCTGATTTCTTTTGAATTTCCCATGATGTCAAGCAAAGAGGCACTGAGTTTAAAAGGAGGCCTTGAAATACATCCACAGGTACACCTCCAATTGACTCAAATGATGCCAATTAGCCCATCAGAAGCTTCTAAATCCATTACATCAGTTCCCCAAGTTGTTTAAAGGCACAGTCAACTTAGTGTATGTAAACTTCTGACCCACTGGAATTGTGATACAGTGAATTATAAGTGAAATGATCTGCCTGTAAACAATTGTTGGAAAAAGTACGTGTCATGCACAAAGTAGATGTCCTAACCAACTTGCCAAAACTATAGTTTGTTAACAAGAAATTTCTGGAGTGGACTTCAGCTGTATATAGGCCTACGGAACAAACTGTCAACTAGCTAAGCTCTCTCTGTCCACTAAAATCCCAGCCTAAAGTTATTCTGATGGTAAAAAAAACATTTATGATTTCATCACATTTCATACACAGTATGTATGGCAAATGATATGTCATTTGTCTTAACACCAGTATAGGTTATGACGCAAAACAAGTCAGGCTCTTTTAAGGGATCTGATCATTTGAACAGTGGACTCAGCCTTGTAGATCATCATGAATGGTTTTACTAAATTTAGCAAGTGCCTTGCTCTAGGGCACATCAGCAGATTGCTTTCACCTAGTCGGGGCTCGGGAATTCGAACGAGCAACCTTGTGATTACTGGCCCAACGCTCTTATTAACCGCTAGACTACCTGCTGCTCCTATATTATGTACAGTAAATATAAAGCAGCCGTGACCACTGCAGTTGACTAGCTTTATCTCAGGAAATGCCACAATCATCCATTTTATTTAGAAAACAGCTTGATGTAATGCCAAGGGAGTTTGCGCTTAGCTTTTTCATAGCAATTTGCATAATTTTCAGCAATTCACTGCAATTTGCTCTTTTGGCAAACAGGCCCGACTGTTTTGTTTTAACTTAGAGGACTTTTTATGACAAATAACAGCATTATGCTTCCAGTCATTCCAGTTATGCTTATCAACAGGTCATATCTTCACCATGATAATAATATCTGTCGGTCAGTCTTTCTGTCATGTCATAGCTAGCAGGAGAACTTTCTGACGACTTTATGGTTGCAGGTCTGATAACCAACAATGACGAGTCAGCCTATAGGAAGGAGGTAAGAGAATTGGCATTGTATCATAACGACAACAACCTCTCCTTCAACATCAGAAAAACATTGATTGTTGACTTCAGGAAGCAGAGGAGGGAACATACCCTGATCCACATCAACTGGACTGCATTAGAGAGAATCAGCCGTTTTAAGTTCATCGGCATCCACATCACCGAGGACTTGACATGGACCAACAACACCGCCACTCTTGTTAAGAGGGCGCAACAGCGTCTCTACTTCCTACGGCAGCTGAAGAAATGTGTCATGCCACCCCGGGACCTCTCCAAATACTACCGCTGCACCATTGAGAGCGTCCTGACCGGTTGCATCATGGCCTGGTACGGAAATTGCTCTGTCCACAACCGCAAGGCCCTCCAGCAGGTGGTGAAGACAACCCAGTACATCACTGGGACCGTGGCCTTCCAGCGGGTGGTGAAGACGGCCCAGTACATCACTGGGACCGTGGCCTTCCAGCGGGTGGTGAAGACAACCCAGTACATCACTGGGACCGTGGCCTTCCAGCGGGTGGTGAAGACGGCCCAGTACATCACTGGGACCGTGGCCTTCCAGCGGGTGGTGAAGACGGCCCAGTACATCACTGGGACCGTGGCCTTCCAGCGGGTGGTGAAGACGGCCCAGTACATCACTGGGACCGTGGCCTTCCAGCGGGTGGTGAAGACGGCCCAGTACATCACTGGGACCGTGGCCTTCCAGCGGGTGGTGAAGACGGCCCAGTACATCACTGGGACCGTGGCCCTGCAGCAGGTGGTGAAGACTGTCCTGGGATGGTGCTCCCACCCATCCAGGACATCTACTCTAAACGGTGCCTGAGGAAGCATCATCAATGACCCCATACATCCCAGCCACGAGCTGTTCTCTCCCTTAGCGTTGGGAAGACAGTATCGGAGCATAAGGTCTGATACCAACAGGCTCAGAGACAGTTTCTATCTACAAGCCATCAGACTGCTGAACACTTGAACTGCACTGACCACCTGCACTGACTCTCTGCACCTTAGCACACATTCACTCACTCATACACATATATACACACACACACACATAGAGTGCCTTCAGAAAGTATACACACCCTTTGACTTTTTCCACATTTTGTTGTGTTACAACCTGAATTTAAAATGGATTAAATTGAGATTTTTGTCACTGGCCTACACACAATACCCCAGAATGTCAAAGTGGAATTATGTTTTTTCAAGATTTGTTACAAATGGATAAAAAAGGAAAAGCTGAAATGTCTTTAGTTAATACATATTTAACCCCTTTGTTATGTCAAGCCTAAATACGTTGAAGAGTAAATATTTACTTAATAAGTCACATAATAAGTTAGTTACATGGACTAACTCTGTGTGCAATAATAGTGTTTAAAACAGTTACAGAGTTGAATGGCTGTGATTGGAGAACTGAAGCTGGATCAACAACATTGTAGTTACTCCACAATACTAAACTAAATAACAGAGTAAAAAGAAGGAAGCCTGTACAGAATAAAGATGTTCCTAAACATGCATCATGTTTGCAACAAGGCACTAAAGTAATACTGCAAACAATTTGGCAAAACAATTCACTTTTTGTCCTGAATACCTGCTGTTGTATTGGATTAGCCCCAAACATAACACATTACTGAGGACCACTCTCCATATTTTCAAGCATAGTGGTGGTTGCATCATGTTATGGGTATGCTTGTAATTGTTAAGGACTGGGGAGTTTTTCAGGATAATAAATACATGGAATAGAGCTAAGCACAGGCAAAATCCTAGAGGAAAACCTGGTTCAGTCTGCTTTCCACCAGACACTGGGAGATGAATTCACCTTTCAGCAGAAATACTCACAGCTGTAATCACTGATAAATGTGATTCTAACATGTATTGACTCAGGGTTGTGAATTCCTATGGAAATTAGATATTTCTGTATTTAATTTTTTATAAATGTGCATACATGTATAAAATAATGTTTTCTCTTTGTCATTATGGGGTATTGTGTGTAGATGGGTGAGAGAAAAAACATATATTTAATCCATTTTGAATTCAGGCTGTAACAACAACAAAATGTGGAATAAGTTAAGGGGTATGGATACTTTGTGAAGATGCTGTATGCATTCACACTACACACACATATACAGTACATTCATGCTACACACACATCACAACTGCTGCTACCAGACTGTTACTATACTGCTCAGTTTATACACTACTCCCCATCCCCCCTTCCCCAAAACATATGTAAATATTAGACTATAAATTGTGTCTTCCTATATTATACTTATGCTAAAATGTTTATTATATTCTACTGAACCATTTACTTTATGTTCATATTCTTATCCTTTATTATTCCTTATTATTGTTGCATTGTCCAGAAGGAACTTGCCAGTAAACATTTCATTGGACGATCTGTACCCTATGTATCCTGTCCACACGACTAATAAAACTTGAAACTTGAATAACCTGTGTAATTCCCCTAACACAAGTATGTCAATATGTGTAATTACAGTACGCAGAGCCCATCAGTTCCAAACTCACTTCCGTCTTTCCACTCGGAAGGCAGAATTGGATTGCGGTGACTGCTTTATAACTACCTGTACATGATTGATACAAGTGAATAACACAAATTACCCCTTTATCCTATATAATAATGACTTACATATACTATTTCCATGGTTACTGCTTAGCAGGTAATAGCTGCTCTGATAAAATGTCACTAGCCTACACAGAGATGGAAGTAGAGAAAGAGATAAAAGAAGTAAAAGCATGCCAGCCTTAACTGATTAAGTATTTTCTGGACCACAAACTGTACAAAACAGATAGACGCAATTAAAATCCTGGACAGAACACAGAACACTAATTAAAAGATTCCCTTTGTCTAATAGCGGATCAGAGGAGAAGACAACCTATCGATAGACAATGTTATTCTGTGTGCTCAACATTGAGGAGCTATGGGCCAGTCTGAAATGAATGCAGCCGGAGATGGCCTTATCGCCCTTTAAATTAGCCACAAATGACAGGAAATTGAGTCGTAGATTAGAGAAAGTGGCCCATTACAGACATGAAGGAGATGGATCTTTCTTGGGCCGGAGCTGTCACTCTTAATTGATCAATCAGGGGTAGAGGGTTCAATTCTCTTGGGGCTGGAAAATACTGGAAGGCCACTGAAGCTATCCCCATGCAGCTCATACTGTATGTCAAACTTTTGGTAGAGAGCATTGCAGCAATACGTCTAAAAATAGACCTGTTATTTTAACGTGTGTACCATCTATTTAATCATATTGTTCTCTCATATAATTTAAAGCATTGTAGTTGCCTCTGTGTTCCATTTGGATTCAATGTCTGCTGTGTTGGTACAGTACATATTCTTGGTGACCTCTCACTACCCACAATCTGCACTGATAAACTTCTTGATTGGCCACTGTGATCTCATTCCCTAACAAAAGGCCCAAGATAGGGCTGTGCAAACAACTCCTGCTAAAATTGCTACACCTACTCAACCGTAACCCTCTCTCTCTACGTCAACCACAGCTTGAGCACAGTCAAAAGGGATTGAAGGTTAAAACAGAATGAGTGAGAACTAGAAAGAGAGAAAGTAGGAGAGAAAGAGGGATGTTTATAAGTATGTGCATCATTGGAAATCAGACACAAGATCCTGGTTGAGAATCAACTACAAGATTGAGTCAACATCGGCGGTTCAAAAATGATGACCGACTAACGGCAGGGAAGAAAGAGAAGAGAACCAATGGGTCATGGTCAGAGTTAATGAGGCCACAGACCCTGAGACAGTCTTTATCTGGAGGCAGGGCGGAGAAAGACTTCTTTATTATAGAGCAGATTAAATCTAATGGCTGAAAACTTGTAAGGAGTAGAGATGTGGCCTTCGTCGGACAGCTCTGCCCTCACCATTGCCAGAGAGATAGAAAAAACAGGAGGAACAAAAAATATAAAAAATAAGTGATTGAAATATGTTCCATTTTAGCAGGTCCACAAACTCCCTCTTTCTCTCTCTCTCTCTAACCTCTTTCTCTCTCTCTCTCTCTCTCTCTCTCTCTCTATGCCCCCTCCCTCTTTCTCTCTCTCTCTCGGTGCTCCCTCCCTCTCTCTCTCTCTCTCTCTCTCTCTCTCCTCTCTCTCTCTCTCTCTCTCTCTCTCTCTCTCGGTGCCCCCTCCCTCTTTCTCTCTCTCTCTCTCTCTGTGCCCTCTCTCTCTCTCTCTCTCTCTCTCTCTCTCTCTCTCTCTCTCTCTCTCGGTGCCCCCTCCCTCTTTCTCTCTCTCTCTCTCTCTCTCGGTGCCCCCTCCCTCTTTCTCTCTCTCTCTCTATGCCCCCTCCCTCTTTCTCTCTCTCTCTCTCTCTCTCTCTGTTCCCCCTCCCTCTCTCTCTCTCTCTCTCTCTCTCTCTCTGTGTTTTCCTCCTTAGAGCTGAATTATACAAATACAGGAAACAGAAAGATTAAAGCGCTACAAATATCGCTGCTTACCAGGTTGGGATGTTCTCCTCAGTGAAAGGAAAGTCATTCATGATCTGGTCAACCCACAGTATTGTGGTATTTATACCAATGCCAAGCACACCACCGGCCTACTAAAACACTGGCATTATATACTCAAGAAAAACCTATTAAACACTGATAAAGTCACCTACAAACTGAACTGCAGAGCCAGAATTTCATACCCACTGATAAAGTCTTCCACAAACTGAACTTCAGAGCCAGAATTTCATACCCACTGATAAAGTCATCCACAAACTGAACTTCAGAGCCAGAACTTCATACCCACTGATAAAGTCACCTACAAACTGAACTGCAGAGCCAGAACTTCATACCCACTGATAAAGTCACCTACAAACTGAACTGCAGAGCCAGAACTTCATACCCACTGATAAAGTCGTCCACAAACTGAACTGCAGAGCCAGAATTTCATACCCACTGATAAAGTCATCCACAAACTGAACTTCAGAGCCAGAACTTTATACCCACTGATAAAGTCATCCACAAACTGAACTGCAGAGCCAGAACTTTATACCCACTGATAAAGTCACCTACAAACTGAACTGCAGAGCCAGAACTTCATACCCACTGATGAAGTCACCTACAAACTGAACTGCAGAGCCAGAACTTCATACCCACTGATAAAGTCGTCCACAAACTGAACTGCAGAGCCAGAACTTCATACCCACTGATGAAGTCACCTACAAACTGAACTGCAGAGCCAGAACTTCATACCCACTGATAAAGTCGTCCACAAACTGAACTGCAGAACCAGAACTTCATACCCACTGATAAAGTCACCTACAAACTGAACTGCAGAGCCAGAACTTCATACCCACTGATAAAGTCACCTACAAACTGAACTGCAGAGCCAGAACTTCATACCCACTGATAAAGTCACCTACAAACTGAACTGCAGAGCCAGAACTTCATACCCACTGATAAAGTCACCTACAAACTGAACTGCAGAGCCAGAACTTCATACCCACTGATAAAGTCACCTACAAACTGAACTGCAGAACCAGAACTTCAGAACTTCAGAGACATGAATGCTTGTTGTCTCGTTTGTCTGTCTCAGCAACAAATATACAAAAAACACTATTTAGGTGACAGACAGCAAAAAAAGAGATAGACAGACAGACAGCAAGGAAAGAGAGAGAGAGGCAGCAAGAGAGAGAGAGAGAGCAAGGAAAGAGAGAGAGACAGACAGACAGACAGACAGACAGACAGACAGACAGACAGACAGACAGACAGACAGACAGACAGACAGACAGACAGACAGACAGACAGACAGACAGACAGACAGACAGACAGCAAGGAAAGAGAGAGACAGACAGACAGCAAGGAAGAGAGAGACAGACAGCAAGGAAGAGAGAGAGACAGCAAGGCAAGAGAGAAAGGCAGCAAGGAAAGAGAGAAAGACAGACAGACAGCAATGAAAGAGAGAGAGACAGACATGTTTATTTATTTCCCATGCCTATAAAGCCCTAGAACTGAATTGAGAGAGCAAGGAAAGAGACAGAGACAGCAAGAGAGAGAGACAGCAAGAGAGAGAGAGAGCAAGAGAGAGAGAGAGAGCAAGGAAAGAGAGAGAGACAGCAAAATAGAGAGAAAGCAAGGAAAGAGAGAGAGACAGCAAGAGAGAGAGACAGCAAGAAAAGAGAGAAAGAGCAAGAAAAGAGAGACAGACAGACAGCAAAGAAAGAGAGAGACAGACAGGCAGCAAGGAAAGAGAGAGACAGCAGGGAAAGAGAGAGAGACAGACAGACAACAGGGAAAGAGACAGACAGCAAGGAAAGAGAGAGACAGACAGGCAGCAAGGAAAGAGAGAGAGAGACAGCAAGGAAAGAGAAAAACAGCAAGGAAAGAGAGAGACAGCAAGGAAAGAGAGAGACAGCGAGGAAAGAGACATACAGCAAGGAAAGAGAAAGACAGCAAGGAAAGAGAAAGATAGACAGCAGGGAAAGAGACAGACAGCAAGGAAAGAGAGAGACAGCAAGGAAAGAGAGAGACAGCAAGGAAAGCGAAAGAGAGAGAGAGACAGCAAGAGAGAGACAGCAAAGAAAGTGTGAGAGAGAGAGACAGCAAGGAAAGAGAGAGAAAGAAAGAAATAGAATGACAGAAATAGATAAATATTGTCACCACCGCTGCATTCTGGGTTTAGGCACTGTTAAATGCATTTCCTGATGAGACATTTGCATATGAATGACAATACAAAAGTGCTAGAGGAACAAACCCAGGGTGCCTCATATAATGAGGTTTCCATTTATTTAAATTAAACAGGCGAAATGGGTTGAGTAGCTAATGAAACGGTCGCAGAGCAGCTGACCTTTATCAGCCTGGCTTTTCTAAAAAGCCTTCGGGTCGCGACTGGTCGGGTGTGTGTGTGTGTGTGTGTACGGTGTGTGTGTGTGTTTTTTTGTGAAGGTAGAAACAGGGTGCTGTGTATTCAGGCACTGATTCAATTCGAACGGCAATGACAAATAAAGCCCCCTTCCCCACCAATTCCGCTAACAATTGCAAGCCAGTAATGGGAAGGCTCTCTGTGTCAAAGCCAGCAGATTGTCCACTGAAGGTCCACAGCAAAACTCTCTCATTCCTATTCAATCAAACTCAGGGACCGGATTTTGGGGAAACACCAAAAACGTGCTTTCTTGATGAGGTAGAGTATTTCAGCATTTCTCTAGTACTTACTCTTAGAGACATGCTAAATTATATAATAACCAATTAATCCACATGTATTTGTATTGCTCTGACGTTCCTCTAAATTGGTTAAATCAATGCAGAGCCAAAGAACTTGGTAGCAAATAGTGGCAACCTGCCCACAGTAAGGATCAAATAGAAATCCACTTAACTAAATTCAAGGAAATGAAAATGAATACTACAAGCTAAATTCTAGAAAACTAACGTATTCAGCCCGGCTCTGAAAGTGCAATTTGACTACTGTGTGACAAAGATTCAAATGGGTCATGCTTTAATAACAATCTCCTCACTATCTTATGCTGTTTAAAAAGGGTTTTCAAGACAAGACAAGTGTCTCAACATATTTCAGATGTCGTATTCTTAAAAAGGTCCTGTTGCTGACTGTTGTCGACATTGGTTGATTGCTCTGGTAATTGCATTGGAGTCGTAGTGAACTCTACAGTGCTAGCCTAGCTACCCACAGCCTTTCGATCCCTCTCTGTCAGAACTCTTAAGTGTTTTTTGTATTACTAGACATTAATTTTTAATATTGCAACATTAATAATTAATCGGTAATGATAATACATGCGTCACCTAAATGGATATTAAATTATGTAATTTATCTTAAAATATAGAGTGCCAGCTAGTTATTAATCTGTGAAACGACATTCATCGTTCATGATTCCTTTACTACAATAGACCTTTTTGAACAGTATTTAATTCCTTTATGTTCCATGTAAGGATTGTTCATTTTACATTTTTAATCACTTAACATACGCTCTTATCCTACTTACGGTAGTGTTAAGGTACAAGTGCATTCAGAATTTGGAAGTGAAAATGAGGAAGTAAAAATGACAAAAAACGATGTCAACAAGACACTGAAAGCAAAGGTACTGAATCAGCTCATGTCTTTAAACTGGAGGCCATTTTCCATGGGCTCTCTCCATATGAGTTATTTGTATTAGTTCTCAGAATGGAGAGAGGAGCTGCTGAGGTCACAGCAGCAGCAGTCTTGTCCTAGCGGTTGGTGACACCATGGAAATAGAATCCGTGAAAAGGGTTTGGGACCTCTAACGAGAGGTCTTCACGGATCCACCTGTACCCGAATACCCAAGACCTGTTCCGGGACCCGATCCGGGATCCGAGCGGTTCCGGGTCAAGAATTCTAAATACTGTCACGGGTCGGGGTCAGCTCTGAAAAAATTGTCAGAGGTCTCAGATATGTGTAATTTTAACTTTCTTGTCCAAGTGGGCTCATACAGATCCGAAACGTGACTGTTGCAGTAGAGAGTGCTGCTTTTGCTTCTCACGAGAGTGGAGCATGGCGCGTGTAGCTTAATGTTGGCCAATCATAAGTCATCAAAGAGGCAATAGGCCACAGTCATAGAACCTCCACGTTGAGCAAAAGTTAGGATAAACTGTATCTAATCAATAGAAGATCAAATTAAACTGACATAATTAATTTAAGAAGGACAGGTTACAACGACCAATAGACAACAGGTAGGCAGCTACTTAACATTATGAATTAAGTTGTTGTTGTTGCTGCTAGAGCGACAACTCTCTCCCCCCTTCCTCCCCCCTCCTCCCTGGAAGCTTATAAGAAATCCCTCTATGCCCTCCGACAAACCGGCTCCGATGCTTTTCGGATGTGGCAGGGCTTGCAAACTATTACAGACTACAAAGGGAAGCACAGCCAAGAGATGCCCAGTGACACGAACCTACCAGACGAACTAAATTACTTCTATGCTCGCTTCAAGGCAAGTAACACTGAAACATGCAGAAGAGCATCACCTGTTCCGGACGACTGTGTGATCACTCTCCCAGTCGCTGATGTGAGTAAGACATTCAAACAGGTCAACATTCACAAGGCCGCAAGGCCAGAAGGATTACCAGGACGTCAGCATGCGTTGACCAACTGGCAAGTGTCTTCACTGACATTTTCAACCTCTCTCTGAGTCTGTAATACCAACATGTTTCAAGCAGACCACCGTAATCCATCTGCCCAAGAACACTTAGGTAACCTGCCTAAATGACTACCGACCCGTAGCACTCACGTCGGTAGCCATGAAGTGCTTTGAAAGGCTGGTCAAAGCTCAAATCAACACCATTATCCCAGAAATCCTAGACCCACTCCAATTTGCATACCGCCCCAACAGATCCACAGATGATGCAGTATCTATTGCACTCCACACTGCGCTTTCACACCTGGACAAAAGGAACACCTATGTGAGAATGCTAATCATTGAATACAGCTCAGCGTTCAACACCATAGTGCCCACGAAGCTCATCACTAAGCTACGGACCCTGGGACTAAAACCCTCCCTCTGCAACTGGATCCTGGACTTCCTGACGGGCCGCCCACCAGGTGGTAAGGATAGGTAACAACACATCTGCCATGCTGATCCTCAACACAGGGGCCCCTCAGGGGTGCATGCTCAGTCCCCTCCTGTACTCCCTGTTCACTCATGACTGCACGGCCAGGCAAGAATCCAACACCATCATTAAGTTTGCTGATGACACAACAGCGGTAGGCCTGATCACCGACAATGATGAGACAGCCTATAAGGAGGAGGTCAGAGACATGGTCATGTGACATGGTCATGTGGTGCCAGGACAACAACCTCTCCCTCAACGTGATCAAGACACAGGAGATGATTGTTGACTACAGGAAAAGGAGGACCGGACAGGCCCCCATTCTCATTGATGGGGCTGTAGTGGAGCAGGTTGAGAGCTTCAAGTTCCTTGGTGTCTACAGTCGTGGCCAAAAGTTTTGAGAATGACACAAACATTAATTTTCACAAAGTCTGCTGCCTCAGTTTGTATGATGGCAATTTGCATATACTCAAGAATATTATGAAGAGTGATCAGATTAATTGCAATTAATTGTAAAGTCCCTCTTTGCCATGCAAATGAACTGAATCCCCCAAAAACATTTCCACTCCATTTCAGCCCTGCCACAAAAGGACTAGCTGACATCATGGCAGTGATTCTCTCGATAACACAGGTGTGAGTGTTGACGAGGACAAGGCTGGAGATGACACTCTATTATGCTGGTTGAGTGCGAATAACAGACTGGAAGCTTCAAAAGGAGGGTAGTGCTTGGTATCATTGTTCTTCCTCTGTCAATCACGGTTAACTGCAAGGAAACACGTGCCGTCATCATTGCTTTGCACAAAAAGGGCTTTACAGGCAAGGATATTGCTGCCAGTAAGATTGCACCTAAATCAACCATTCATCGGATCATCAAGAACTTTCAGGAGAGCGGTTCAATTGTTGTGAAGAAGGCTTCAGGACGCCCAAGAAAGTCCAGCAACCGCCAGGACCATCTCCTAATGTTGATTCAGCTGCGGGATTGGGGCACCACCAGTACAGAGCTTGCTCAGGAATGGCAGCAGGCAGGTGAGAGTGCATCCGCACGCACAGTGAGGCAAAGACTTTTGGAGGATGGCCAGGTGTCAAGAAGGGCAGCAAAGAAGACACTTTTCTCCAGGAAAAACATCAGGGACAGACTGATATTCTGCAAAAGGTACAGGGATTGGACTGCTGAGGACTGGGGTAAAGTTATTTTCTCTGATGAATCTCCTTTCTGATTGTGTGAGCGCTACCAGCAGTCCTGTGTCATGCCAACAGTAAAGCATCCTGAGACCATTCATGTGTGGGGTTGCTTCTCAGCCAAGGGAGTGGGCTCACTCACAATTTTGCCTAAGAACACAGCCATGGATAAAGAATGGTACCAACACATCCCCCGAGAGCAACTTCTCCCAACCATCCAGGAACAGTTTGGTGACGAACAATGCATTTTCCAGCATGATGGAGCACCTTGCCATAAGGCAAAAGTGATAACTAAGTGGCTCGGGGAACAAAACATCAATATTTTGGGTCCATGGCCAGGAAACTCCCCAGACCTTAATCCCTTTGAGAACTTGTGGTCAATCCTAAGGAGGCGGGTGAACAAACAAAAACCAACAAATTCTGACAAACCCCAAACATTGATTATGCAAGAATGGGCTTCCATCAGTCAGGATGTGGCCCAGAAGTTAATTGACAGCATGCCAGGGCGGATTGCAGAGGTCTTGAAAAAGAAGGGTCAACACTGCAAATATTGACTCTTTGCATCAACTTCATGTAATTGTCAATAAAAGCCTTTGACACTTATGAAAATCTGACAAAAATATCTTAAGACACTGAAGCAGCAAACTTTGTGGAAATTAATATTTGTGTCATTCTCAAAACTCAGCAAACTATCATGGACCGCAAGACTCTACAGAAGGTAGTGCGTACGTTCCAGTACATCACTGGGGCCAAGCTTCCTGCCATCTAGGACCTCTATACTAGGCGGTGTCGGAGGAAGGCCCTAAAAATTGTCAAAGACTCCAGCCACCCTAGTCATAGACTGTTCTCTCTGCTACCGCACGGCAAGCGGTACCGGAGCGCCAAGTCTAGGTCCAAAAGGCTTCTCAACAGCTTCTACCCCCAAGCCACAAGACTCCTGAACAGCTAATCAAATGGCTACCCAGATTATTTGCATTGCCCCCCTCCCCTCTTTTACGTTGCTGCTAATCTCTTTATTATCTATGCATAGTCACTTTAACTCTACCTACATGAACATATTACCTCAATTACCTCGACTAACCGGTGCCCCCGCACATTGACTCTGTACCGGTGCCCCTGTATACAGCCTCGTGACTGTTATTTTTTCTTTAATTCTTTGTTACTTTATTTCTATGTTTTACTTAACACGTCTTTTTCTTAACTGCGTTGTTGGTTAAGGGCTTGTAAGTAAGCATTTCACTGTAAGGTCTACATCTGTTGTATTCATGTGACAAATAACATTTGATTTGATTTGATGTCACTCCCTCACAGTATTTTCCCTCCCCATGCTGCTGGAGCAACACCTCTCTCCCTCCTCTCACACTTTATTAGCTCCCGTTTTTAAAGTAGCTTTAACAAATTACCTTTCTGCTGTTGAATGGGCCAAGTTCTCCTCAGGTCTGTTCGGAACGGGTCTCTATATATAAATTATATCGATGCATATCTGGGTGGGAAAGACCCAGGGTGGGAAAGACACAGGTCCATTTCGGCAAGGGTCCATTTTTTGGACCCGTGAAGACCTCTACCTCTGACCATGGCAATTTGACTGGCAAACCCATGGGTACAACAACCTTACCTCAGAGAATTTCTCAATCTCAGAACTCAAAATGTTATTTTTAACCTTCAAACAACGACCTACATTACAGTCCACCTCCCAACACCTCCCCATCCCAAACATAGCAACTCTAAATTACATTATTCTGTTTTTTTTGGGGGGGGGTTGTTGTGTTTGACATGTCCATACAGTATATATGTGATAAATAATGGCAGTTAATACCAGGCGGGTCTAAATCTCAGAGCCCGCTGCAGATACTAACACAGCAGTTCCATTAAAGCAAAATTAAGCGCCACAAAGGCGATGCTTTAGCAGAAATATAAAGTGCGGCCTGTCACATTAACATAAAGCATGGCCCTCAGAAATTATTAGCCTCTCTAATCTCGGAACACTCAGATGCAGCATTGCACTGTTCAAATGACCTGTCCACGGTGATGCATCGCTATTTTCTCTCTCTCACTCTCTCTCTCTTTCTCTCTCTCTCTCTCTCTCTCTCTCTCACTCTCTCTCTTTCTCTCTCTCTTTCTCTCTCTCTCTCTCACTCACTCTCTCTCTCACTCTCGCTCTGTCTCTCTCTCTCCCTCTCTCGCTCTCTCTCTCTCTCTCCCTCTCTCTCTCTCTCGCTCTCTCTCTCTACCTCTCTCTCCCCCTCTCTCTCTCTCTCTCTTTCTCCCTCTCTCTCTCCCTCTCTCTCTCTCTGTCTGTCTTTCTCCCTCTCGATTTATGTTATGTGGAATAGAGAAGCACAGACTCATCTGAGGGCTGGTGTGCATTCTACACCAACAGCAGGCTGGCTGGGTGGCAAGGTGAAGGTCAACCAACACATTATCCCACTGCTTATCAACACTGCATTAATGTAGCGTAAACCTGGCTTACTTTACACCTGAGAAAGACTCACACTGATGCCCTCTCTATCGTCTCTCTACCACACCACCTCTACCTCCTCCCTGTCTACCACACGCAGGGGCAAAACCCTGACATGATATAATGAATTTAAACTTCTTATTCTAATAACACAGCCTCCTCCTATAGTCTATCCCAGGCCAGCGACCAACCCACATTGCAAGGGGAATGGATTAAGAAATGTAGATAGCTGTGATGATAGTTTGTGGCCGCTGTGCATAACGACTTTATGGGTGAGGGACAAATCAATGGGAGTGATGTACCGTGCTGCATGACAGATATAAAGACTAGTCATGGGGAAAATTGACTCTCTGTCACCCCGCCGACCGCCCTGCCAATCCGCTGTCCCCACCAGCCGCCACCATTAACTCCAACTATAACCGGCAAGACCTCCCCAAAGGGATCTGACATGTTAGAAAGGATAACATTTTTTACCTTTATTTTAACAGGAAAGACATAATGTGACATACAGTAAAAAATAAGGGTATATATGCTAGATTTGTGTTACCCAACCCTGGTCCTGCAGTACCCCAACACTTTTATTTATTTATTTTTATTTCACCTTCATTTAACCAGGTAAGCTAGTTGAGAACAAGTTCCCATTTACAACTGCGACCTGGCCAAGATAAAGCAAAGCAGTACGAAACAAACAACAACTCAGAGTTACACATGGAATAAACAAGCGTACAGTCAATAACACAATAGAAAAAAAGAAAGTCTATATACAGTGTGTGCAAATGGCGTGAGGAGGTAAGGCAATAAATAGGCCATAGTAGCGAAGTAATTACAATTTAGCAAATGAACACTGGAGTGATAGATGAGCAGATGATGATGTGCAAGAAAATACTGGTGTGCAAGAAGAGTAGAAAAGTAAATAAAAACAATATGGGAATGAGGTAGGCAGATTGGGTGGGCTATTTACAGATGGACTATGTACAGCTGCAGCGATCGGTTAGCTGCTCAGATAGCTGAGGGAAATATAAGTCTTCAGTTTCAACGATTTTTGCAATTCGTTTCAGTCATTGGCAGCAGAGAACTGGAAGGAAAGGCGTACAAAGCAGGTGTTGGCTTTGGGGATGACCAATGAGATATACCTGCTGGAGCACGTGCTATGGGTGGGTGTTGTTATCGTGACCCGTGAGCTGAGATAAGGCGGAGCTTTACCTAGCATTAACTTATAGATGTTCACTGGAGGACCAGGGTTGGGCTGTTGGGGTAACTAGAGGACCAGGGTTGGGCTGTTGGGGTAACTGGAGGACCAGGGTTGGGCTGTTGGGGTAACTAGAGGACCAGGGTTGGGCTGTTGTGGGTACTGGAGGACCAGGGTTGGGCTGTTGGGGTAACTGGAGGACCAGGGTTGGGCTGTTGGGGTAACTGGAGGACCAGGGTTGGGAAACACTGTGCTATATGACTACAATATGTTGCTATGGATACGAGGACTCCATTCTACCAAGAGTGGCAGGGATTAACAATCGCATGGCTCTCATGGTTCCTGTCTGTTTGTCAGTAAAATTGCTACGTTCTGGGTTCAATGTACTTGAAGGTTCCCGGATAGAAATGGACGATTCCACACCAGGTCAGATTGTTCTGGAAATTCTCACATAGAAACTTCATTGGATATTTTAATATGTTTTTAACATTTGTATCACAAACCATTTATGAAAGTGAACATTTTAGACATATACATGCCTCTTCTAAAACTCTCTCAAAAAATGGTTTGTGATACAAATGTTAAAAACATATCACAAACAGAAAAAATATGAACAATATCCTGTCTACTCATTCATTTAGTATCTGGAGCAACCTTGCTGAACACTGTAGATGATGATGAAGAGATAGGCTGACAGGGCTGATGGATACATGCCTTATATGGTTCCTCCAGGTCAACAAGGCATGACCTGAACATGAAAATATTTGTTGAGGTTTTCATGAGAATCTAAGGGACAACAGAGGCTCCCTAACAACTAGACTGGTACTTTCACTTCCATGTGTTATAGAAACGTTCCACGTGTTATAGAAACGTTCCACGTGTTATAGAAAAGTTCATAACAAGGTCCAGCTTTTTCTACTTTGATGTTGTTTTAATGAAATTAGACTTCAGAGGAGAGAGAGAGAGAGAGAGAGAGAGAGAGAGAGAGAGAGAGAGAGAGAGAGAGAGAGAGAGAGAGAGATGTATTAGTGTTGATGAAATATTCTGACTATTCAGAAGAAATTTGCAGTCTGAGAGAGGTGTTGAAAAAGACAATCCGGAGAGGAGTATGTCAGCTGTGAAAATCAAATTCCACTGCCTTTTTCTATTTTCCCCCTCTTTTCTCTCTCTTTCTCTTCCTGATAAAAAAGATCAGTCTTAACAGTGAGCTTCTCTAACATACGTACTGGGCTCCCGAGTGGCCCAGCGGTCTGAGGCACTGCATCTCAGTGCTAGAGGCGTCACTACAGACACCCTGGTAAGTGATTCCAGGCTTTATCACAACCGGCCGTGATTGTGCGGTGCACAATTGGCCCAGCGTCGTTAGGGTTTGGCTGGGGTAGACCGTCATTGTAAATAATAATTTGTTCATAACTGACTTACCTAGTTAAATAAAGGTTAAATAAATAAAACATTTCTTTATTTTTATGCTTTTTCACTGGCTGAGGGTCCCGTCCTTGCTGTCTGTAGCCATATGCTGACAATAGCAATGAGAGAACAGAGGAAGCTGTAAATGTGGTAGGGAAATTAAATATTAAACTTGCTATATTTATGAGCTTCACATACAGGCGTGGATGCATGAACACCGCACTTTCCCTCTCACACACGACGGGCCACTAACGTCTCCCCAGACTACCGTGATTCAATATTAGTGAGCTCAAAAACTTTGTCTTCAAAAAGACAATAACCCTCACAGCATTATGTAACCAACTCATTCTTATTACAATATACTTTACATTAGAGGGGCACTTTACAACACTGTGAAGGACGCAGGACACTTAAAAACTATATTTACCCTTCAATAGTGTGTATTTGCTAACCAGGAACACTTCCTAACCTAGATACGATAATGCATTGGCATTCCCTGGAATATTCCGGTCACATTCTGGAACGTCATCTTATTCTGTATTCCGTGCTGGTTTACAGATTAGAGTGGGAACTGGTGCTGAAGTGCTGCCACCTTCCTCTTGTAATGAAACTTGTCCCAGATCTGTTACGTAGGTTGCGGGCTTGCAGGTAGCCTGCAGGTATCTGTCAAAGAGTAACCAGAGGGTTGCCAGTTCAAAACCCGGATCTGACAATAAAAAATGTGTCTGGAAGTCAGCTGGCAACTAGAGGGTTGCTGGTATCAAATCCTAGATGCCATTACCTGCCGTTGTGAGAGCGGATGGTCAGTGTAGCAGGCTCCTGCTCCGAGCTCTACAACCTATGTATGTACGCGTGTCTTTCGGTGGGGTTGGGATTAAGCAGAAAGAACATTTCGGTTGGACCTTGTTGACAAATAAAATGATCTAGATCTTAAAGCTATGTATCTGAATGTAATGGTTAACAGTCCTCATTGAGAGAAGAACACCTCCAAGTGAGAGAAGGACACCGAGTGAAAGAAGAACACCTCCGAGTGAGAGAAGGACACCTCCGAGTGAGAAAAGAACACCTCCGAGTGAGAAAAGAACACTTCCGAGTGAGAGAAATACACCTCCGAGTGAGAGAAGTACACCTCCGAGTGAGAGAAGGACACCTCCGAGTGAGAGAAGGACACCTCCGAGTGAGAAAAGAACACCACCGAGTGAGAAAAGAACACCACCGAGTGAGAAAAGAACACCTCCGAGTGAGAGAAGGACACCTCCGAGTGAGAGAAAGACACCTCAGAGTGAGAAAAGAACACCTCCGAGTGAGAAAAGGACACCTCCGAGTGAGAAAAGGACACCTCCGAGTGAGAAAAGAACACCTCCGAGTAAGAAAAGAACACCTCCGAGTGAGAGTTGGACACCTCCGAGTGAGAGAAGGAAACCTCCGAGTGAGAGAAAGACACCTCCGAGTGAGAGAAAGACACCTCCGAGTGAAAGAAGGACACCTCCGAGTGAAAGAAGGACACCTCCGAGTGAGAGAAGGATACCTCCGAGTGAGAAAAGAACACCTCCGAGTGAGAAAAGAACACCTCCGAGTGAGAAAAGAACACCTCCGAGTGAGAAAAGAACACCTCCGAGTGAGAAAAGAACACTTCCGAGTGAGAAAAGAACACCTCCGAGTGAGAGAAGGACACCTCCGAGTGAGAGAAGGACACCTCCGAGTGAGAAAAGAACACCTCCGAGTGAGAAAAGGACACCTCCGAGTGAGAAAAGGACACCTCCGAGTGAGAAAAGAACACCTCCGAGTGAGAAAAGAACACCTCCGAGTGAGAGTTGGACACCTCCGAGTGAGAGAAGGAAACCTCCGAGTGAGAGAAAGACACCTCCGAGTGAAAGAAGGACACCTCCGAGTGAGAGAAGGATACCTCCGAGTGAAAGAAGGACACCTCTGAGTGAGAGAAGGATACCTCCGAGTGAGAGGACACCTCCGAGTGAGAGAAGAACACCTCCGAGTGAGAGAAGGATACCTCCGAGTAGGAGAAGGACACCTCCAAGTGAGAGAAAGACACCTCCGAGTGAAAGAAGGACACCTCTGAGTGAGAGAAGGATACCTCCGAGTGAGAGAAGGACACCTCCGAGTGAGAGAAGGAGTGAGAGAAGGATACCTCCGAGTGAGAGAAGGATACCTCCGAGTAGGAGAAGGACACCTCCTAGTGAGAGAAGGACACCTCCGAGTGAGAGAACACCTTTGAGTACATTAGAGTTGAATCATCACGTTATTGTTACTGTAGCAGTGATACTGTACTCTAGCCATTCTGTCCTTGGTGAAGATACAACCATGACTTCATTGATGTTAGTGTGCCCGTCTTGGGAACGGAGGTTAGTGGTTGGATCCAAGCCAGAGACAATTACCCCCCAATATGGCGACACTACAGTGTCACATTTACATTTTACATGACATACTACTACTGTAATGCTGTAAAGCATACGGCAGGTATGTCATGAATAGTCTCTGTAATGCACATGTGCTCTCTGAATAACCCACATATGTTTGAAATCACCTCTGTAATGCAGTAGAGACTCAGTTCTCTGTAAAATCTCTTTAATGCAATCAGGCCAATCATCAAGGAACATGTGACTTCGCCTGCATGTGGAGCCCTCTATGAGACAAAAAAAAATATACAAATAAAAATAAAAAATTTAAAATAGAAATATATACAAACAAAATATGATAGAAAGAGCAAGGGGATTTATTTAAATGTTTTATTACACAATGAAATTATTAATCATGCACAACATGTTGAACAGGAGGAATAATTATGCAGCTTAAATTGATAAGCCTGCTCCACAAGTAACTGGCGCCGGGACACTGTAATCTGGCATATTCCATTATCATTGTATCTGATAAGACTGGAGGAGGGCTAGGATGGGGGCGACACAAGTACCCCGTAAACCCCTCCCTCTCTCATTCAGGTTTGTTAATTCTCCCCAAAAAATCATATTCTCTTTCTTTTCTCCTCCGCCTCTCTCTCTCTCCACCTACTCTCTCTCTCCACCGCCTCTCTCTCTCTCCACTGCCCCTCTCTCTCCTCCACCTCAGCTCTCTCTCTCCACCACCTCTCTCTCTCTCCACCGCCCCTCTCTCTACTCAACCTCCTCTCTCTCGCTCCTCCACCGCCTCTCTGTCTCCTCCATCGCCTCTCTCTCTCTCTCTCTCTCCACCACCTCTCTTTCTCCACCATCTCTCCCTCTCCACCACCTCTCTCTCTCCTCCACTGCCCCTCTTTCTCCACCACCTCTCTCTCTTCACCGCCCCTCTCTCTCCTCCCACCGCCCCTCTCTCTCTCTCTCTCTCTCTCTCTCTCTCCACCACCTCTCTTTCTCCACCATCTCTCTCTCTCCTCCACTGCCCCTCTTTCTCATCACCACCTCTCTCTCTCGCCCGCCCCTCTCTCTCCTCCACCGCCCCTCTCAATTTCTCCACTGCCCCTCTCAATTTCTCCACCGCCCCTCTCTCTTTCTCCACCGCCCCTCTCTCTCCTTCCCCGCCCCTCTCTCTCCTCCCCGCCCCTCTCTCTCCTCCCCCGCCCCTCTCTCTCCTCCCCCGCCCCTCTCTCTCCTTCCCCGCCCCTCTCTCTCCTCCCCCGCCCCTCTCTCTCCTCCACCGCCTCTCTCTCCTCCCCCGCACCTCTCTCTCCACCGCCTCTCTCTCTCCACCGTCTCTCTCTCCACCGCCTCTCTCTCCTCCACCTTCTCTCTCTCGCCACTGCCTCTCTCTCTCATCCACCACCACCTCTCTCTCCCCATCTCCTCTCTTTCTCCACCGTCTCTCTCTCTCCACTGCATCTCTTTCTCCTCCACTGCCCCTCTTTCTCCACCGCCTCTCTCTCATCACGCCTCTCTCTCTTCACCGCCTCTCTCTCTCTACCTCCTCTCTCTCTCAACTGCCTCTCTCTCCACTGCCCCTCTCTCTCCGACACCGCCCCTCTCTCTCTCCACCGTCTTTTTCTCTCCACCGCCTCTCGCTCTACACCGCCTCTCTCCACCGCCCCTCTCTCTCTCCACCTCCCCTCTCTCTCTCTCCACCGCCTCTCTCTCTCCACCGCCTCTCTCTCTCCACCGCCTCTCTCTCTCCACCGCCCTTCTCTCTCTCTCCACCGCCTCTCTCTCTCTCTACCGCCTCTCTCTCTCCACCGCCCCTTTCTCTCTCTCCACTGCCTCTCTCTCTCCACCGCCTCTCTCTACACCGCCTCTCTCTCTCCACCGCCCCTCTCTCTCATCACCGCCTCTCTCTCATCACTGCCTCTTTCTCTCCACCGCCTCTCTCGCTCTCTCTCTACCGCCCCTCTTTCTCCACCGCTCTCAACACCGCCTCTCTCTCATCACCGCCTCTTTCTCTCCATCGCCTCTCTCGCTCTCTCTCTACCGCCCCTCTTTCTCCACCGCTCTCAACACCGCCTCTCTCTCTACAACGCCTCCCACGCTCCTTCACCGCCTCTCTCAATTCATTTCAATTCAATTAAATTCAAAGGGCTTTATTGGCATTGGAAATATATGTTTACATTGTCAAAGCAAGTGAAATGGATACACAAAAGTGAAATAAACAGTAAATAGTCAATATTACACCCACATATGTTCCAAAAGAATAAAGAAATTTCAAATGTCATATTATGTCTATATACAGTGTTGTAGCAATGTGCAAATAGTTAAAGCACAAAAGGGAAAATAAATAAATATGGGTTGTATTTACAATAGTGTTTGTTCTTCACTGGTTGCACTTTTCTTGTGGCAACAGGTCACAAACCTTGCTGCTGTGATGGCACACTGTGTGTGTCTGTGTAATTTGAGGGAAATATGTGTCTCCAATATGGTCATACATTTGGCAGGAGTTTAGGAAGTGCAGCTCAGTTTCCACCTCATTTTGTGGGCAGTGGGCACATAGCCTGTCTTCTCTTGAGAACCAGTCCTCCTAAAGTGACCTTTCTCAATAGCAAGGCTATTAAGCTATCCTTCATTTTGGGTCAGTCACAGTGGTCAGGTATTCTGCCAATGTGTACTCTCTGTTTAGGGTCAAATAGCATTCTAGTTTGCTCAGTTTTTTTTTGTTAATTCAATTTAAATCAAATCAAACTTTATTTGTTACATGCACCGAATACAACAGGTGTAGTAGACCTTACCGTGAAATGCTTACTTACAAGCCCTTAACCAACTGTAACGCCCTGGCCATAGAGAGGTTTTTTTTTGTTCTTTATTTTGGTTAGGCCAGGGTGTTACATTGGGTGGGCGTTCTATGTTCCTTTTTCTATGTTTTTGTATTTCTTTGTTTTGGGCCGAGTAGGGTTCCTAATCAGAGGAAGCTGTCTATCGTTGTCTCTGATTAGGAATCATACTTAGGCAGCCTGTTTTCCTTTGGTGTTTTGTGGGTAGTTGTTTCTGTTGTGTGGTTTGCACCGACAGAACTGTTGGCTTTCGTTTTCCCTGTTTGTTTTTTGAAATGTATCATTAAAAATCATTATGACCACTTACCACGCTGCATCTTGGTCCCCTCTTCCAGACGATCGTTACACCAACAATGCAGTTCAAGACAGAGTTAAGAAAACCTGTTGGGGCTCGGGGGCAGTATTGAGACATTTTGAAAAAAATATGTGCCCATTTTTAACTGCCTCCTACACCAACTCAGAAGCTAGGATATGCATATTATTAACACATTCGGATAGAAAACACTCTGAATTTTCTAAAACAGTTTGAATGGTGTCTGTAAGTATAACAAAACTCATATTGCAGGCAAAAACCTGTGAAAAATAGATTTAAAAAAAATGTGAATTTTGTGACTGTACTATTTAGTGTCATTGTTTTATAGATACCATAGTGAGAAAGGATTCATTTCGCAACACCTACGGCTTCCACTAGATGTCAACGATCTTTATAAAGTTGTTTCAAGCGTCTATGATAAACAGAGAGCAAATTAGAATCCAAGGAAGTTGACATGTCATCACTTCATTTTTTTGCGCCTGCGCATAAATCTGAGAAACGTGAGTTTTGTCTTCATTGTTTATCTCGACATAGGATAGGTTGTGTGAAAATATTACTGATGTTTAACGTTAAAAATGGACCAAAAGATTAATGCTAAACAACATTTGACATGTTTGAACTAACATAAATAGATTATTTACTAGGTTTTATTTAGCTTTTCGGCGTGATTTTACAGTCCCCCACCACGTTTTGTGGGAGCATAATGAACGCTAAGTACTTGGTGTTATTTGGACATAAATTATGAACTTTGTCAAAAGAAACCACATTTGTTCCGGACCTGGGATGCCTTCCGGACCTGGGATGCCTGTCTTCTGATGGAGATAATCAAAGGTAAGGGGATATTTACAATGTTATTATCGATTTTAGATGATGCTAACTGTATAGCATAGCCTGTTGTTCTTAGCATAGCACCCCGTTTATTGCAAAATGTGATTTCCCAGTAAAGTTATTTTGAGATCTGGCCATTCGGTAGCAATTACGAGATGATAATATATTATTCTTTGAATGACAATATTATAATTTACCAATGTTTTCGAATAGTAATTTTGTTATGTTCACCGGAAGCATTTCAGAGAAGAAAAAAATCTGAATTTCACGCTACTGTAAAATGCTGTTTTTGGATATAAATATGAACTTGATGGAACAAAAAATGCATGTATTGTATAACATAATGTCCTAGGAGTGTCATCTGATGGAGATTGACAAAAGTTAGTGCATAATTCAAGCTGGTTTCTGCTTTTGGTGACGCCTGACCTTGAATTGAAAATGGATGTTTGTACTTTTGTGGCTATGTACTGTCCTAACATAATCTAACTTTATGCTTTTGCCGTAAAGCCTCTTTGAAAATCGAACAATGTGGTTAGATTAAGGAGATGTTTATCATTTAAATTGTGTAAAATAGTTGATTGTTTGAGAAATTGAAATTATTAGATTTTTGATGTTTTGAATTTCCAGCCTTGTTAGCAATCCCGGCTCGGGGTTCATTGCTAACCTGTAGCCCCAACAGGTTAAGAAAATATTTACCAAATAAACTAAAGTAAAAAATAACACAATAAAATAACAATAACGAGGCAATATACAGAGGGTACCGGTACCGAATCAATTTGCGGTTATTCGAGGTAATTTTAGTCGATATAATTTTGTACATGTAGGTAGGGGTAAAGTGACCATGCATAGATACGAGTAGCAGCAGTGTAAAAACAAATGGGGTGGGGGGTGTCAATGAAAATAGTCCAGGTGGCCATTTGATTAATTGTTCAGGAGACTTATGGCTTGGGGTTAGAAGCCTTTTGGTCCTAGATTTGGTGGTCCGGTACTGCTTGCCGTGCGGTAGCAGAGAGAACAGTCTATGACTTAGGTCACCGCCTAGGTATACGTTCTAGATGCCAGGATGCTTGGCCCCAGTGATGTACTGGGCCATACGCACTACGCTCTGTAGCGCCTTACAGTCAGATGCCCAGCAGTTGCCATACCAGGCGGTGATGCAACCAGTCAGGATGCTCTCAATGGTGCAGCTGCAGAACCTCTTGAGGATCTGGGGACCCATGCCAAATCTTTTCAGTCTCCTGAGGGGGAAAAGGTGTTGTTTTGTCCTCTTCATGACTGTCTTGGTGCGTCTGGACCATAATAGATCGTTGGTGATGTGGACACCAATGAACTTGAAACTGTCGTCCTGCTCCACTACAGCCCCGTCGATGATAATGGGGGCCTGTTCAGCCCGCCTTTACCTGTAGTCCACGATCAGCTCCGTTGTATTGCTCACTTTGAGGGAGAGGTTGTTGACCTTGCATCACACTGCCAGGTCTCTGACCACCTCCCTACAGGCTGTCTCATCGTTGTCGGTGATCAGGCCTACCTCTGTTGTGTCGTCAGCAAACTTAATGATGGTGTTGGAATCGTATTTGGCCACACAGTAGTGGGGGAACAGGGAGTATAGGAAAGGACTAAGCATGCACCCCTGAGGGGCCCCAGTGTTCAGGATCAGCATGGCGGATGTGTTGCTACCTACCCTTACCACCTGGTAAACGGCCCGTCAGGAATTCCAGGATCCAGTTGCAGGGGGAGGTGTTTAGTCCCAGGGTCAATAGCTTAGTGATGAGCTTCGTGGGCACTATGGTGTTGAATGCTGAGCTGTAGTCAATGAACAGCATTCTCACATAGGTGTTCCTTTTGTCCAGGTGGGAAAGGGCAGTGTGGAGTGCGATTGAGATTGCGTCATCTGTGGATCTGCTGGGGTGGTATGCGAATTGGAGTGGGTCTAGGGTATGCGGGATGATGTTGTTGATGTGAGCCATGACCAGCCTTTCAAAGCACTTCATGGCTACAGATGTGAGTGCTACGGGGTGGTAATAATTTAGGCAGGTTACCTTCACTTTCTTGGGCACAGGGACTATGGTGGTCTGCTTGAAACATGTAGGCATTACAGACTCGGTCAGGGAGAGGTTGAAAATGTCAGTGAAGACACTTGCCAGTTGGTCTGTGCATGCTTTGAGTACACGTCCTGGTAATCCGTCTGGCCCTGTGACTTTGTGAATGTTGACCTGTTTAATGGTCTTGCTCACATCGTCCGGAAAGCTGGTGCTCTCATGCATACTTCAGTGTTACTTGCCTCGAAGCATGCATGAAAGGCATTTAGCTCATCTGGTAGGCTTGTGGTCACTGGGCAGATCGGGATGGGTTTCCCTTTGTAGTCCGTAATAGTTTGCAAGCCCTGCCACATCCGACGAGCGTCAGAGCTGGTGTAGTAGGATTCAATCTTAATCCTGTATTGACGCTTTGCCTGTTCGATGGTTCGTCTGAGGGCATAGCGGGATTTCTTATAAGCGTCCGGATTAGTGTCTCGTCCTTGAAAGCAGCAACTATGCCTTTAGCTCGATGCGGATGTTGCCTGAAATCCATGGCTTGTGGATGGGATATATACGTACGGTCACTGTGGGGACAACGTCATCGATGCACTTATTGATGAAGCCGATGATTGAGGTGGTATACTCCTCAGTGCCATTGGATGAATCCCAGAACATATTCCAGTCTGTGCTAGCAAAACTGTCCTGTAGCGTAGCATCCGCGTCATCTGACCACTTCCATATCGATTCAATGGCACTTCCTGCTTTAGTTTTTGTTTGTAAGCAGGAATCAGGAGGATAGAATTATGGTCAGATTTGCCAAATGGAGGGCGAGGGAGAGCTTTTTATGCGTCTCTGTGTGTGGAGTAAAGGTGGTATAGAGTTTATTTTCCTATGGTTGCACATGTGACATGCTGGTAGAAATTAGGTAAATCTCATTTAAGTTTGCCTGCATTAAAGTCCCCGGCCACTAGGAGATCCGCTTCTGGATGAGCATTTTCTTGTTTGCTTATGGCCTTATACAGCTCGTTGAGTGTGGTCTTAGTGCCAGCATCGCTTTATGGTGGTAAATAGACGGCTACGAATAATACAGATGGAAACTTGACTCCCCCATCGCTCAGCAGATTTTAAAGGGGAAGAGAGTGTGCAACATAGACAATGCATACAAACACAGTATTGATTTGGATTGGCTGGTTATTAGAGATTTAATTATAGAGAATCAGACTCTGATGTGAGGAGAATGAGGCGGACACAGGGTTACCCAATCTCAAATCAAATCACACTGGAAAAGGTTGAGTGTATCAAGCAGCTCTGCTAACTGATTGAACTCACATCGATCACTATAACTGAGGAAAATGAAGAGCTGACGTGTGTGTGTACAGCAGTTGCTGGCTGGAATTCAATTAGAAACCACAGACCTGATAACAACCTATATTATAACCGGTTAATATAACCTATATTAACCACTGACCAGTGGTGTATAGTACTTAAAGTACTACTTAAGTTGTTTTTGGGGTGGATCTGTACTTTACTTTACTATTTATATGTTTGACAACTTTTACTTCACTACATTCCTAAAGAAAAGAATGTACTTTTTTCTCCTTACATTTTCCGTGACACACAAAAGTACTCGTTACGTTTAGAATGTTCAAGCAGGACAGAATTATGGCACCTATCAATATAACGTTTTGTCATCCCTACTGCCTCTGATCTGGCGGACTCAGAAAACACAACTACTGTGTTTTTAAAATAATATGAAAATAGTGCCGTCTAGTTTGCTTAATATAAGGAATTTGATGTACAGCATTTACTTTTACTTTGTACTTTTACTCAATTATGACAATTTAGTACTTTTTCTACCACTGTACTTAAGTACATTTAAAACCAGATACTTTTACTCAAATAGTATTTTACTGGGTAACTTTCACTTTTACTTGAGTAATTTTCTGTTCATGTATCTTTACTTTTACTCAAGTATGGCAATTGAGTACTTTTTCCATCACTGACACAGACCTAAGGGCCAAAATAGAGTTAAACTGTTCTGACATTGAAAAAGGCTTTCTGCTCCACCACCAAACGATGCCCATATTTACTGTATAAAACCAGCATTGCCTCATCCGCATTACAATCCTTAGACATTAACATTATTTCCCCAAACAGCAGTAACTACAACAACAATACGTCCATACAATTATAAAATACAGACAAAAATAAATCAACACAGGTTATTTAGTGAGATTACCTACCAGGTCTAAAAGCCAATCTCAGGCGGCTGGTCGCCTGGCCTATGATTCTGTGTCTACAGTAAACACTGAAGCATTAAAGCTGGAGCCCTGCCCTCTAATCAAAAGGCTCTGTCACACAATAAGTCAGGTATCCGTCAACCAAAACGGCAGCGCCAAGTGTCATAATGGTTTTGGGCAAGTGCAGTTGAAACAAATGCCATCGATCAGCCTTGCCGTAGCCGTGCTCTCTCTCAATATGCAAATAAGCCCTGCCTGGATCTGCCTGGACAAAGAAAGGCCTTAGCAGTGTATTATGCTTGGTGAACCGAAGGAGGAGATGGATTAAAGTGTGTGTGAGTGGTGAAAAGTGTACCTAAGTGTTATTAGAAAGTCTACAGTGCTAACAGTGAAATAATTACAATTATGGTTGATCAAGTCTTTCCAGCTAAAGATTTCAGCATAACATGACCCCAGAGAAATGTTAAATTCACTTATTTGCACTTGTTATCTTCACACCTATAGGGGAGTTTGCAACAAGTCCCTGGAACAAGTCCCTGGAACAAGTCCCTGGAACAAGTCCCTGGAACAATGCAGATTTCAAGGTGAAGACCAGTGCTTAATTTGAGGATCCGGCACCTATCAGATATGACTTTGTTTGTTCTGGCACCTATTTGTCCGGATCTGGTACCTCTCGCAGCATGATTCATTCATTATTTCACTTGTTCGCACTGTAGACATTCTAATAAAAGTGATCAGCATTAAATAAAGGTACCTCCTTGTTATTTCTCCCGCCCCCCAGAAAGACCATCGTGCAAAAGCACCCTGATCCTTCTATGTAATCATCATATCCTGCCACACTGATTCCAGACCCGCTCTCTTATTTCTAGATAGCGGTTATGGGAAGGGCCAGTAGGGTAAGTAACTGATCTTGACACAGGTCTTGGTAGTGGTGGTCAGCTAGTGAAAACGTTCCTATGTGATCATCTCACAGAGCCTAGGCTAGTCGTCGCCCTATTGAATTTGAATTGTGGGAAAGTCAATTAAGAAAAATGTAATAAAAAAAAGCAATCGAGTTTGACGACATTTTCAAGTCCAAAAAATCCAGAGACAGATGGTGAATGGAACCCAGAACGAGCCAGAGAACTGTCAGTGCCGGAGGAGAGCAGTGAGGGTCAAACTGTTCCTGATGGCGATGCCTTAGCTAGCAGCGCTGCTAATCGTGCCAGTTCAGCATCACCATCTCCACTAGTTAGGAGGCCTACTAGCGAATCCGACTCAGCAGGAGAGGGAGACAGGGAGCTGGGGGGGAGGGGGGAAGTGCATCCTCTGACGAAGTGCTCAGAGCAGGTGCAATTTGCAGTTCAAGAACAAGCAATTGTATAACCCCTGGCTTATCATGCAGAACTCAAAGTTGGGCTGTACAACATGCAAGAAGGTAGGGAGCTTGTGTCTAGAAACGACTGGAGGGATTAAACTAGCAAAAGAGTGGGTAGAATGTACAGTAAATTAACATCCTATGCATCAAACGTAAAAAAAACGACAACAAAAAGCCCTCAGAAAAAACACCCCGGTTAACAAAAAAAGGAGGCTAAACATCACAGCCACATGCCCACTCATAGCTTTGAGCAGGAAATTGAATCTCAGGACTTAAATGGACTTGACATAAGAAGAATCATTGTGGGAGGCTTTGAAAACTAAGGTAGGAACATCTTTTTCCTTTACAAACCTATTTGGTAGTGTGAAGTTAATCTGAATATGTGCTTCATATTAACACATAGGCAGGAGGCCTATATATTCTCATATGGGTATTCTGCTGTAGCCTACATTGATTTATTTGATGTTTTTTTCTGATATTGTGATATTTGTTCTACTGCTACATTAATGTCTTGAAAATGAAATTCGGGTCTTGCAAGCCCCACAGCTGAGTATGTGTGCGTATGATGGGTGTTCTGCAGCATTGTCTAAAAATGTTGCTGTACATTGATATCTACAACATTAGGCCATAAGAAATCTGGACACATACTCAAGTATGTGGGCATACCGCAGTCTAAAATGCTTTGAATTAATCAGCACCTTGGAGAGTGCTGTCCATTACACCACCGTAGACAGTAGGCTACTTGTTTGCTATGTTCTGTTTGACACTTTTGTTTTGCTATGTGTTCCGGTACCTCAAAGCCCCCCCTCCCATCGTCATGGTCACTATGTGTTCCGGTACCTCAGAGCCCCCCACTCCCATCGTCACGGTCACTATGTGTTCCGGTACCTCAGAGCCCCCCACTCCCATCGTCACGGTCACTATGTGTTCCGGTACCTCAGAGCCCCCCACTCGCATCGTCATGGTCACTATGTGTTCCGGTGAAGACCCCATAGCAAACTTGTGCATCAAAGGTTTTGACACATCAGAACTCATGAACAACATAGACCATCATTCAATGCTCTAGGATCCCCCGTAAAGCAACCCCCCTGAGTACCTCATCAGAATTAGTACTATGGCCATCAAAGATAACCAGGCTGCTAAAGCTCACAGATTGGATCGTAATCGCACCCTTAGAATTCCAGAAGAGAGGGAATTCGCATTCCAGCAAATGTCAGGCGATTATGTCATAGGTTATAGCCTGGAGCGAAACCATCTCAGCACCCGATCGACCAAGCCCTGCAGCATCTCTGTGGAGCAGCAGCTAACCAAGACCTTCTAACATCCCCTGAGGCATCTCTGTGGAGCAGCAGCTAACCAAGACCTTCTATCATCCCTTGAGGCGTCTCTGTAGAGCAGCGGCTAACCAAGATCTTCTATCATCCCCTGAGGTGTCTCTGTGGAGCAGCACCTAACCAAGACCTTCTATCATCCCCTGAGGCATCTCTGTGGAGCAGCGGCTAACCAAGATCTTCTATCATCCCCTGAGGCGTCTCTGTGGAGCAGCACCTAACCGAAACCACCTAGGCTGCAATGAAGAAGAAGGAGAGGAGGAACAGATGAGTAGGTAACAACACATCTGCCAGATGTGAAAAGTATTTTCTGCAATGCCTGTGTGAGCGAATTCAGCTAATTTTGTTAAAACATGAATTCCTCTATCACAAAGACAGGTATGGAGGGAAAAGTTTTTTAAATTATATTTTATCAGTGTCCTGTCTTCCCCTGGACATCAAAGGTATGGGTACATTGGGGGAGCTCAATCCCTCTTCCTCAAGATGATACCTGAAAAACACAGGTGATGAGACAGGAGAGAGAGGGGTTCAGAGAGACAGACTTTGGTGTTTGTTTATTTGCTCCGTGGGGCTGGCATCGTTTGAGTCTAAACTCACCGCAGTTTTTTCTTAGTGGTAGAACGTCTTCTCTCTGACAGTGATATCAGTTTATGGAAAAGCTCCAATAGGGTTTCTAAATTGTCTCACAGTGGGAAAATCAAATAGTCTTGCTAAATGTGATTATACTAACAAGCAGGGCTGATAACTCGATTTAATATTTTATGCAAAGAATTTTCTCCTGCATGTTTGGCAATTTAAAGATTTATTAGGAAAAGTTTGGCAGGAGAATAATTTATTCTCAGGCTGGAATGATAATGTCCAATCAAATGATCATGTTTATTCATGAAATCATCTCCGGTAAATCAATTTGAGTGAGTTCAGAGTTCTGCTGGCGAGGACTGTTGCAGCAGGTAAAACAGCATCTGATTAAATATGAACTCTTTAAAAGACAATGTTCTTCTGCGCCTTTTAAAAAGAGACAGAAACACGTTGGCGCTGCAAAGACAATATAAATCAATTAGGAGCTGTATTTCAGCCAATTATAGTCACTGAGGATAATTTATCTTTAACGACTTCTCTTTTACAATAACAGCCTGAAAACAGACACCCCAAAACTTGTTACGGCGTCATTGCTCATGTCACGATTCCGTTGTCTTTCCCTTCCCTGCCGAGAACTCGTACTCATCCAGCTTCTCCCAGCGGCGCTCCAAAGGGAATTAATTCCAGTTTGACACAGAATGGAGGAATTACATCCAGGAGCATGCCATTTTCCCGGGATGTATTACAGAGCTAAGTCTCTGGAAGCAACGTCGACAGAACGCGACAGTTTAGCCCTGCTGTTACCGCAGGAGAGTGAAAAAGAGAGGGAGGGAGAAAAGTGGAGGGGGATATCAATTACTATTTTAGCTTATAGGCTCAGTGGGCTGGGTGACTGGAGTACAATGTGGTAGTTTCTCACTCTCTATGGAATGATTTCATCCTGAGTTAAATGACTGATAATATGGAGGGGAGCAGTCAGTGTTGACTGTTAAGGCGGATGGGATGGGCTTAGTAGAGGGAGATGGGTTTTTGTGTGTCTCCCGAGGTCTGGAGTTGGACAGTGGAAATGAAAGATATATATATATATATATATATATATATATATATATATATATATAAATATATATATATATATATATACAGTGTGTATATATATATATATATATATACACACTGCTCAAAAAATAAAGGGAACACTAAAATAACACATCCTAGATCTGAATGAATGAAATAATCTTATTACCATAAATTCCGGACTATAAGCCGCAACTTTTTTCCCAGGCTTTGAACCTCGCGGTTTAAACAATGACGCGGCTAATATGTGGATTTTTCCCGCTTTCAATTTTTTTTTCTCCAAAAAAACACATTCTGTGACGTGGTCAGTTTTTTGGCGGCATGAAGCTTTCATTAGACCAATGAAATTGCCGAACGGGTTAAGGTCAAACAACGTTTTTGTTTACTGTTTAGATTAAATCGAGCGCTCTCAAACTTCCCATCATTCTGATTACGGTAGTCATTTTGTCACCCTCATCATGGCAAAGACACAGAGAAATGCATATGATGCCGCTTTCAAGTTGAAGGCGATTGATCTGGCTGTTGGAAAAGGAAATAGAGCTGCTGCACGGGAGCTTGGTCTTAATGAGTCGATGATAAGACGTTGGAAACAGCACTGTGAGGAATTGACTCAGTGCAAAAGGACAACTAAAGCTTACTGCTAATTTCTTATTTTTTGTTACAAGCCGTGTTTCGTTAAAGCCTATTTATTTTTGTTACAAGCCGTTCTTCGTTAAAGCGTATTTATTTTTGTTACAAGCCGTGTTTTGTTAAAGCCTATTTATTTTTGTTACAAGCCGTGCTTCGTTAAAGCCTGTGTAAAGTTCATTTGTTTCAATGTACCGGTAGGCACCTGTGCGGCTTATTTATGTTCAAAATAATATTTTTTTTTATAAATTCAGTGGGTGCGGCTTATATTCAGGTGCACTTAATAGTCCGGAAATTACGTTAAATACTTTATTCTTTACATAGTTGAATGTGCTGACAACAAAATCACACAAAAATAATCAATGGAAATCCAATTTATCAACCCATGGAGGTCTGGATTTGGAGTCACACTCAAAATTAAAGTGGAAAACCACACTACAGGCTGATCCAACTTTGATGTAATGTCCTTAAAACAAGTCAAAATGAGGCTCAGTAGTGTGTGTGGCCTCCACGTGCCTGTATGACCTCCCTACAATGCCTGGGCATGCTCCTGATGAGGTGGCAGATGGTCTCCTGAGGGATCTCCTCCCAGACCTGGACTAAAGCATCCGCCAACTCCTGGACAGTCTGTGGTGCAACGTGGCGTTGGTGGATGGAGCGAGACATGATGTCCCAGATGTGCTCAATTGGATTCAGGTCTGGGGAACGGGCGGGCCAGTCCATAGCATCAATGCCTTCCTCTTGCAGGAACTGCTGACACACTCCAGCCACATGAGGTCTAGCATTGTCTTGCATTAGGAGGAACCCAGGGCCAACCGCACCAGCATATGGTCTCACAAGGGGTCTGAGGATCTCATCTCGGTACCTAATGGCAATCAGGCTACCTCTGGTGAGCACAGGCTGTGCGGCCCCCCAAAGAAATGCCACCCCACACCATGAGTGACCCACCGCCAAACCGGTCATGCTGGAGGATGTTGCAGGCAGCAGAACGTTCTCCACGGCGTCTCCAGACTCTGTCACGTGCTCAGTGTGAACCTGCTTTCATCTGTGAAGAACACAGGTCGCCAGTGGCGAATTTGCCAATCTTGGTGTTCTCTGGCAAATGCCAAACGTCCTGCACGGTGTTGGGCTGTAAGCACAACCCCCACCTGTGGACGTCGGGCCCTCATACCACCCTCATGGAGTCTGTTTCTGACCGTTTGAGCAGACACATGCACATTTGTGGCCTGCTGGAGGTCATTTTGCAGGCTCTGGCAGTGATCCTCCTGCTCCTCCTTGCACAAAGGTGGAGGTAGCGGTCCTGCTGCTGGGTTGTTACCCCCCTACGTCCTCCTCCACGTCTCCTGGTGTACTGGCCTGTCTCCTGGTAGCGCCTCCATGCTCTGGACACTACGCTGACAGACACAGCAAACCTTCTTGCCACAGCTCGCATTGATGTGCCATCCTGGATGAGCTGCACTACCTGAGCCACTTGTGTGGGTTGTAGACTCCGTCTCATGCTACCACTAGAGTGAAAGCACCGCCAGCATTCAAAAGTGACCAAAACATCAGCCAGGAAGCATAGGAACTGAGAAGTGGTCTGTGGTCACCACCTGCAGAACCACTCCTTTATTGGGGGTGTCTTGCTAATTGTCTATAATTTCCACCTGTTGTCTATTCCATTTGCACAACAGCATGTGAAATTTATTGTCAATCAGTGTTGCTTCCTAAGTGGACAGTTTGATTTCACAGAAGTGTGATTGACTTGGAGTTACATTGTGTTGTTTAAGTGTTCCCTTAATTTTTTTGAGCAGTGTATATATATATTTATATAGGGCCTCTTCTCCAGTGTCGAGGCACATTGATATGAGGGCTGAGATGAACGACAGCAGATGTACTCTGAGAATATAGAGCTCTCGATATGAGACGAGACCCTTAGGACAGATATCTGCTATGATACAAGACGGACATAAACTACGAGTGTCTTAGAGAGTGCACATTCAAGAATGTGGATTTTGAACACTAGAAGCTCCAGAAAATTGATTATATTTTTCCTCCATCTCTCATTTCTCTCTGTTACTGACTTCCTCACACTGCAGCTGTTCCTTAGTTACCTCCCTCTGTTAGGAGAACAAAGTACAATCACTAATCTACAAACACTCCGACAAAGCTGCTTTACACCCGCCTCCCCCATCAGAAGTCACCCAGAGAGGAGCTGCGTGGATAACTAGCTCTCCTCTCCTCCCCTCCTTCCCTTTCCTCTCCTCTCCTCTCCTCTCCTCTCCTCTCCTCTCCTCTCCTCTCCTCTCCTCTCCCCCCTCTCCCCTCCTCTCCCCAGCCTGGCTGCTTTGATGTGTAAAGACCATCAGTGGACTCTCTATCTCAGCATCTCTATTGATTATGCACGCTGCATCACTGGCCTGTGAATTATAGACACGGAGAAGAGAGGAGAGAGAACTGGGACAGAGGCTGCTCCAGCTCATTTCTCTGTCTCTCTCCCTCTCTTTGTATTCCTGGACTGTATGTGTGTGCTTGCGTGTGTGCTTGTGTGTGTTTGAGAGACTGCCTGGGTGTGTTCTGGACTCCACTGGGGTTCAGTGCTGAGTCTGCAGTGGCCCTGTGTGACAACTGAGCTGAGTGAATGACGTCTTACTCTAACCAGCACACACACACAGCCTACTGTATCCCCCTCAGCTCCAGGTTGGACTGATGATGCAGCGGGAATGGAAAGCT
The DNA here is from genome assembly GCF_965601325.2 of Salmo salar. NCBI lineage: Eukaryota > Metazoa > Chordata > Actinopteri > Salmoniformes > Salmonidae > Salmo > Salmo salar. The sequence goes on from NC_138299.1 coordinate 43,882,002, forward strand.
TAGAATAAGTTTTTTTCTTTTCTTATCTCTCTCTCTCTCTCTCTCTCTCTGCTCCTCTGCTCCTCCATTCCAAATATGTATTCATACAGGGTCATTAACTAACTGTAATTGATATGTGCCCGGACTCCTAAAGACAGAATCATTTGTCTACTCAATTACAGGTTCCCTTTATCACAAATCTTGTGTATGAGGAAGGGATTTCACCTTGCTTGCAGCTCCTCTCTGCCCAGAGAAGGGGACTGAGAGACATTCATTCAAGGGACAGTCAGGGAGACTCATCTCAAAACAATACCCCCAGGAGTGCTGAAAGGAGAGAAGACCAGGTCTGTTGGAGAGACAATACTTTTAGGAGTGCTGAAAGGAGAGAAGACCAGGTCTGTTGGAGAGACAATATCCTCAGGAGTGCTGAAAGGAGAGAAGAAGACCAGGTCTGTTGGAGAGACAATACCCTCAGGAGTGCTGAAAGGAGAGAAGAAGACCAGGTCTGTTGGAGAGACAATACTTTTAGGAGTGCTGAAAGGAAAGAAGAAGACCAGGTCTGTTGGAGAGACAATACTCTCAGAAGTGCTGTCTTTGATCTGACGTTACGTGTGTGTGTGTGGTGTGTGTGTGTGTGTGTGTGTGTGTGTGTGTGTGTGTGTGTGTGTGTGTGTGTGTGTGTGTGTGTGTGTGTGTGTGTGTGTGTGTGTGTGTGTGTGTGTGTGTGTGTGTGTGTGTGTGTGTAACAGCCCATCAGGGAGCTAACAGTAGATGTAACATCCTAGAAAAGCCTATAAAACCAGAATAGATTTTTGACGATATATCGTATCATATCGACAATATCGCTATATTATTTTTGCGCTAGTTGGCTGTATCTGCACCAAAACTCCCAGATCGTTCCTTCCTAGCTTGTTCCCCATCTTTTTTATCCCCCTAGAGTCGAATGGCGCACCCGTGCGTCACAGGGTGATGTCATTTTGAATATTGAATAAGTCCACGTGTGTTTATGCTACAGACTTACTGTTTTAATGGCTGCAGCTCAATACCCTCATTCCGCCGATATAAAGTTTGCGCCCCTTGTGAAAGCGGTCTTTCCTAGACACGAGAAGATTTGGACAAGAAAATCGTCACATAATTGTCTGCAAAACCCGAACCGTGGGGAGACTCTCATGAACACAAAGGTTGTTCTGCTCTACGATACATATAGGCTTCAGGGGAGTCGTTCAAATGTAACCCAGGCTTTAAAAAAATTGAAAAAAAGTGCACCGGGGTAATATGTAACACAAATAACGTGACCAACATTTTCATGAGTTTTCTTACATCTCTCAGATATAGGACAGACTTCAAAATCTTGTTCCTTATCATGTATTTTTTTTTGACTGTCTGTTTTGTCATCTACACATGTGTGATTCAATGTGTTTCTCTGGGCTCTAGTAAATATTTGCTTTTACATACAGGTACAGGGGTCCAAAAAAATCCAAAATCAAATGGATAAATTATACATCTTATGACCATCTTCAAATGATAATAATAAATATAAATAATATTATAATAATAGTAATACATATAAATAATATAATAATAATAAATATACATAATATAATAATAATAATAAATATATATACTGTTATAATAATAATAATAATAAATATAAATAATATTATAATAATACATATAAGTAATGTTATAATAATAAACATAAATAATATTATTATAATAATAAATATAAATAATATTATAATAATAATAAATATAAATAATGTTATAATAATAATAATACATATAAATAATATTATAATAATAATAATAATTAAAAATAATGTAATAATAATACATATAAATAATGTTATAATAATAATAATAATTATAAATATAAATAATATTATAAATAACTATACATATAAATAATACAATAAGAATAATAATAATAATACATAGAAATAATATCATAAAAATAAATAGAAATATTATTATTATAATAATAATAAATATAAATAATATAATAATAATACATTTAAATAGAAACCATATTCTAATAATAAATATACATAGAAATAATATAAGAATAATAAGAATAAGAATAATAAATAATATTTTAATAATAAATAGAAATAATATAATAATAATAATAATAAATAGAAATAATATTATAATAATATAATCTTAACACCATTTTTTAGCATTGCAGATCTTTTGATCGAAGGGCATAAAGTAATTTTAAATTAGGAGCCCATAAGTTTTCAGCACTTTTATTTCCATGACTGATCAAAACAAATTTTCTCAGACATACGGTGAACAATATGTTTGGAACACACAAATCGAAATAAAATCACAGTATTGAATCGCAATACAAAATAGAATCGTGAGAATCACAACACATATCGAACTGGCACCTAAGAATCGTGATAATATTGTATTGTGAGGTCCTTGGCAATTCCCAGCCTTACTAGAGGCAATCATACAGCCCTGGGATGTAAAGTTGGTGAACGTACAGAAAGTTTTCTGTCCAACAGAGTTCTGTTAGCTACGCTGTTGGCTCTAATCAGTCACTATATCAAATCTAAGACACAGGCGCTTATAGCTGAGATATGACTCGATACAGCAATAGTGTGTGTGTGTGTGTGTGTAGGGAGGGTGTGTGTGTGTGTAGGGAGGGTGTGTGTGTGTGTGGAGGGAGGGTGTGTGTATGTGTGGAGGGAGGGTGTGTGTGTGTGGAGGGAGGGTGTGTGTGAGTGTGTGTGTGTGCGTGTGAGTGTGGAGGGAGGGGTGTGTGTGAGTGAGTGAGTGGAGGGAGGGGTGTGTGAGTGTGAAGGGAGGGTGTGTGTTAGTGTGTGGAGGGAGGTGTGTGTGAGTGTGTTAGTGTGTGGAGGGAGGGGTGTGTGTGTGTGAGTGGAGGGAGGGGTGTGTGTGTGAGTGGAGGGAGGGGTGTGTGTGTGTGAGTGTGGAGGGAGGGGAGTGTGTGTGTGTGGAGCGAGGTGTGTGTGTGTGTGTGTGTGTTTGTGTGTAGCGGGAGGTGTGTGTGTGTGTGTGTGTGTGTGTGTGTGTGTGTGTGTGTGTGTGTGTGTGTGTGTGTGTGTGTGTGTGTGTGTGTGTGTGTGTGTGTGTGTGTGTGTGTGTGTGTGTGTGTGTGTGTGTGTGTGGAGGGACAGGTTTGTGTGTGTGTTTGAGAGAGGAAGGTCCATGTTCACTCAATGAAATATGGAGTAGCAGAGGTGGTGCCTGTGGGTGTTTTGTGTGTGTGTGTGTGTGTGTGTGTGGGAGGGACAGGTGTGTGTGTGTGTTTGAGAGAGGAAGGTCCATGTTCACTCAATGAAATATGGAGGAGCAGAGGTGGTGCCTGTGGGTGTTTTGTTTGTGTGTGTGTGTGTGTGTGTGTGTGTGTGTGTGTGTGTGTGTGTGTGTGTGTGTGTGTGTGTGTGTGTGTGTGTGTGTGTGTGTGTGTGTGTGTGTGTGTGTGTGTGTGTGTGTGTGTGTGTGTGTGTGTGTGTGTGTGTGTGGACAATCCTCGACTGAGCACTTCACATGCCACACATCATTCTCACCCCAGCTATCAAACCACACTGGACAATCGTGATGTGATTGCAACTGCCTTCAAGCCTTCATATGAATCAATGATTCCACATTCTTTGACTGGTTTGTGGCGGGGGGGAGAAAAAAATACACATTTTTACTTGGTACATGATCATACTTTGCTGTAAAATGTCTCTTAATTCTGTTTTTTGGTATGTCGTTCTCTGCAGCTGAGAGGCAGGGGTCAGAGGTGGAGTTATATAAATAGTGTCTGTCTATGCCTGTCTGTTTTCCCTCTGCATGAGCAAATGCGCCTTGTTCGTTATGGGGTTAGGATTTGAAAAGATGGGTATTATTCGCGTGTAGCTGAATGCTCCTTGTTCGTCATGTTTTAAAAAAAAGGGGGTATTATATGCGTGTAGAAGATCGTCATTCAATTACAGGAGTTCATTTCTTGTTTTACTTTTATTCTTAAATCATTCTGAGTCATTCCTAAACTCATTTGTTGCATACTTTACTATACATTGTTACACTTCATGACTAGATCACTTGAGAAAAGAGAAAGACACCGTGTGAAATACAAACTTCCTACGACCTTAACCTGAGGCATCGTCAGCCTGATCAGTCACCTAACAACATGTAACATCAGGTATACAAGCACACTTCCCTCAACAGCCACAGGGACTCCGCTTGTTTTGCTTAGATTAACACATCCTGTTAAACAAACCATAAAACAGTTAGTATTACAATCCTGTGTGCAAATGACCACGACTAAGATATTATGGGTTTGGAGGAAAGTTAGCAATCTCAGTCTCAATGAGGAATATAACACATAACACAGATAACGAAGCTTATGATTCTTCACTATCATGCCTGCCTTTGGCCTTTCATAATCAGAAATACCAATTGCATGACATTTCATTTTCCAAGAGTGGTTAACTACATACACTACCGTTCAAAAGTTTGGGGTCACTTAGAAATGTCCTTGTTTTTGAAAGAAAAACACTTTTTTTTTGTCCATTAAAATAACATAAAATTGATCAGAAATACAGTGTAGACAATGTTAAAGATGTAAATTACTTTTTTTAACCTGTTAGGGCTAGGGGGCAGCATTGACACGGCTGGATAAAAAACATACCCGATTTAATCTGGTTACCACTCCTACCCAGTAACTAGAATATGCATATACTTATTACATATGGATAGAAAACACCCTACATTTTCTAAAACTGTTTGAATGGTGTTTGTGAGTATAACAGAACTCAAATGGCAGGTCAAAACCTGAGAGATTCCTTTACAGGAAGTGGCCTGTCTGACCATTTGTTGAACTTCTTTTCCATCTCTATCATTTACTAAGGATCTCTGCTCTAACGTGACACTTCCCACGTCGTCCATAGGCGCTCAGAGCCCGGGAAAAAACAGAATGTCGTCATTCCAGCCCCAGGCTGAAACACATTATCGCCTTTCTCAAGTGGCCGATCAAGAGACACTAGCTTATGCGCGTGACCCCGACCGCCCCCGCCTTTGGGATTTTTTCCTCTGTTTGCTCGAAAAGGAGATTCCCTGTCGGAATATTATCGCTTTTCTACGAGAAAAGTGTCGTAAAAATTGATTTTAAACAGCGGTTGACATGCTTCGAAGTACGGTGATGGAATACTTAGAATTTTATTGTCACGAATTGCGCCAAGCGCGTGACACTTCTTTACTATTTCGGATAGTGTCTGGAACGCACGAACAAAACGCCGCTATTCGGATATAACGATGGATTATTTTGGACCAAACCAACATTTGTTATTGAAGTAGCAGTCCTGGCTGTGTATTCTGACGAAGACAACAAAAGGTAATGAAATTTTTATAATAGTAAATATGATTATGGTGAGTGCTAAACTTGCCGGGTGTCTAAATAGCGAGCCCGTGATGCCTGGGCTATGTACTTAGAATATTGCAAAATGTGCTTTCACCAAAAAGCTATTTTAAAATCGGACATATCGAGTGCATAGAGGAGGTCTGTATCTATAATTCTTAAAATAATTGTTATGCTTTTTGTGAACGTTTATCGTGAGTAATTTAGTAAAATGTTAGCGAATTCCCCGGAAGTTTGCGGGGGGTATGCTAGTTCTGAACGTCACATGCTAATGTAAAAAGCTGGTTTTTGATATAAATATGAACTTGATTGAACAAAACATGCATGTATTGTATAACATAATGTCCTAGGGTTGTCATCTGATGAAGATCATCAAAGGTGAGTGCTGCATTTAGCTGTCTTCTGGGTTTTGGTGACATTATATGCTGGCTTGAAAAATGGGTGTCTGATTATTTCTGGCTTGGTACTCTGCTGACATAATCTAATGTTTTGCTTTCGTTGTAAAGCCTTTTTGAAATCGGACAGTGTGGTTAGATTAACGAGAGTCTTGTCTTTAAATGGCTGTAAAATAGTCATATGTTTGAGAAATTGAAGTAATAGGATTTTTAAGGTTTTGAAAATCGCGCCACAGGATAGATGTGGCTGTTACGTAGGTGGGACGAATTCGTCCCGCCTAGCCTAGAGAGGTTAACATTAGAAGCCTCCTCCCTAAGTTTGTTTTATTCACTGCTTTAGCACACTCCGCCAACCCGGATGTCCTAGCCGTGTCTGAATCCTGGCTTAGGAAGACCACCAAAAACTCTGAAATCTCCATCCCTAACTACAACATTATCAGGCAAATAGAATGGCCAAAGGGGGCGGTGTTGCAATCTACTGCAGATAGCCTGCAGAGTAATGTCCAACTATCCAGGTCTGTATGCAAACAATTTGAACTTCTACTTTTAAAAATCCCCCTCTCTAAAAACAAGTCTCTCACCATTGCCGCTTGCTATAGTCCACCCTCTGCCCCCAGCTGTGCTCTGGACACCATATGTGAACTGATTGCACCCCATCTATCTTCAGAGCTTGTGCTGCTAGGTGACCTAAACTGGGACATGCTTAACACCCCAGCCATCCTACAATCTAAGCTTGATGCCCTCAATCTCACACAAATGATCAATGAACCTACCAGGTACCACCCCAAAGCCGTAAACACGGGCACCCTCATAGATATCATCCTAACCAACTTGCCCTCTAAATACACCTCTGCTGTTTTCAACCAAGATCTCAGCGATCACTGCCTCATTGCCTGCATCCGTAATGGGTCAGCGGTCAAATGACCTCCACTCATCACTGTAAAATGCTCCCTGAAACACTTCAGCGAGCAGGCCTTTCTAATCGACCTGGCCCGGGTATCCTGGAAGGATATTGACCTCATTCCGTCAGTAGAGGATGCCTGGTTATTTTTTTAAATGCCTTCCTCACCATCTTAAATAAGCATGCCCCATTCAAGAAATTTAGATCCAGGAACAGATATAGCCCTTGGTTCTCTCCAGACCTGACTGCCCTTAACCAACACAAAAACATCCTGTGGTGTTCTGCATTAGCATCGAACAGCCCCCGTGATATGCAACTTTTCAGGGAAGTTAGAAACCAATATACATTAGGCAGTTAGAAAAGCCAAGGCTAGCTTTTTCAAGCAGAAATTTGCTTCCTGCAACACAAACTCAAAAAAGTTCTGGGACACTGTAAAGTCCATGGAGAATAAGAGCACCTCCTCCCAGCTGCCCACTGCACTGACGATAGGAAACTCTATCACCACCGATAAATCCACTAAAATTGAGAATTTCAATAAGCATTTTTCTACGGCTGGCCATGCTTTCCACCTGGCTGCCCCTAACCCGGTCAACAGCACTGCACCCCCTACAGCAACTCGCCCAAGCCTTCCCCATTTCTCCTTCTCCCAAATCCAGTCAGCTGATGTTCTGAAAGAGCGGCAAAATCTGGACCCCTACAAATCAGCCGGGCTAGACAATCTGGACCCTTTCTTTCTAAATGTATCTGCCGAAATTGTTGCAACCCCTATTACTAGCCTGTTCAACCTCTCTTTCGTGTCGTCTGAGATTCCCAAAGATTGGAAAGCAGCTGCGGTCATCCCCCTCTTTAAAGGGGGGGACACTCTTGCCCAAAACTGCTACAGACCTATATCTATCCTACCCTGCCTTTCTAAGGTCTTCGAAAGCCAAGTTAACAAATAGATTACCGACCATTTCGAATCCCACCGTACCTTCTCTGCTATGCAATCTGATTTCAGAGCTGGTCATGGGTGCACCACAGCCACACTCAAGCTCCTAAACAATATCTTAACTGCCATCGATAAGAAACAATACTGTGCAGCCGTATTCATTGACCTGGCCAAGGCTTTCGACTCCGTTAACCTGTTATGGATAGGGGGCAGTATTTTCACGGCCGGATAAAAAACTTACCCAATTTAATCTGATTGTTACTCCTGCCCAGAAACTAGATATGCATATAATTATTAGCTTTGGGTAGAAAACACTCCAAAGTTTCTAAAACTGTTTGAATGGTGTCTGTGAGTATAACAGAACTCATTTGGCAGGCCAAAACCTGAGAAGATTCCAAACAGGAAGTACCCTGTCTGACCATTTCTTGGCCTTCTTGATCATCTCTATCCAAAACAGGGGATCTCAGCTGTTACGTGACACTTCCTACGGCTCCCATGGGCTCTCAGAAGGCGGCAAAAAGCTGAATGGTGGCTTTGCAGGCCCTGGCTGAAAAACTTTAGCGCGTTTGGATAGTGGTCGGTCAGAGTACTATGAGACTGAGGCGCATGGACGAGTCGACTCCATGTTTACTTTCTCTCTCTTTGAACGAAAACAACCACTCCCGGTCGGAATATTATCGCTTTTTTACGAGAAAAATGGCATAAAAATTGATTTTAAACAGCGGTTGACATGCTTCGAAGTACGGTAATGGAATATTTCGAATATTTCACAAAACGCGTCTGGCGCGTAACCCTTCGTCACCCTTGGATAGTGTCTTGAACGCACTAACAAAACGCCGCTATTTGGATATAACTATGAATTATTTGGAACCAAACCAACATTTGTTATTGAAGTAGAAGTCCTGGGAGTGCATTCTGACGAAGAACAGGAAAGGTAATCGAACTTTTCTAATAGTAAATCGGAGTTTGGTGAGGGTCAAACATGGTGGGTGTCAAAATAGCTAGCCTGTAATGGCGTGCTATCTACTCAGAATATTGCAAAATGTGCTTTCACCGAAAAGCTATTTTAAAATCGGACATTACGAGTGCATAAAGGAGTTCTGTATCTAGAATTCTTAAAATAATTGTTGTGTTTTTTTGTGAACGTTTATCGTGAGTAATTTAGTAAATTTACCGGAAGTGTTCGGTGGGAATGCTAGTTCTGAACGTCACATGCTAATGTAAAAAGCTGGTTTTTGATATAAATATGAACTTGATTGAACAAAATATGCATGTATTGTATAACATAATGTCCTAGGCGTGTCATCTGATGAAGATCATCAAAGGTTAGTGCTGCATTTAGCTGTGGTTTTGTTTTTTGTGACATTATATGCTAGCTTGAAAAATGGGTGTCTGATTATATCTGGCTGGGTACTCTGCTGACATAATCTAATGTTTTGCTTTCGCTGTAAAGCCTTTTTGAAATCGGACAGTGTGGTTAGATAAAGGAGAGTCATGTCTTTAAAATGGTGTAAAATAGTCATATGTTTGAAAAATTGAAGTTTTTGTATTTTTGAGGAATTTGTAATTCGCGCCACGCCCATCATTGGATATTGGAGCAGGTGTTCCGCTAGCAGAACGTCTAGATGTAAGAGGTTTTAACTTCTCTAGGGCCAGTGGGACGATTTCGTCCCACCTACGTAACAGCCAGTGGAATCCTGTGGCGCGTTATTCAAATACCTTAGAGATGCTATTACTTCAATTTCTCAAACATATGACTATTTTACACCATTTTAAAGACAAGACTAGCTATTTAGACACCCACCAAGTTTAGCCCTCACCAAAGTCAGATTTACTATAAGAAAAATGTTATTACCTTTGCTGTTCTTCGTCAGACTGCACTCCCAGGACTTATACTTCAATAACAAATGTTGGTTTGGTTCAAAATAATCCATAGTTATATCCAAATAGCGGCGTTTTGTTCATGCGTTCAAGACACTATCCGAAAGGGTAAATAAGGGTGACGCGCCCGATGCGTTTCGTGACAAAAAAATTCTAAATATTCCATTACCGTACTTCGAAGCATGTCAACCGCTGATTAAAATCAAATTTTATGCCATTTTTCTCATAAAAAAGCGATAATATTCCGACCGGGAATCTGTGTTTTAGTACAAAGAGAGAGAAAATAAAAACATGGGGTCGCCTCGTGCACGCGCCTCAGTCTCATTGTCCTCTGATAGACCACTTACCAAAGGCGCTAATGTTTTTCAGCCAGGGGCTGGAATTACATCATTCAGCTTTTTCCCGGGTTCTGAGAGCCTATGGGAGCCGTAGGAAGTGTCACGTTACAGCAAAGATCCTCAGTTTTCAATAAAGAGAGTCAAGAAGAACAAGAACTTGTCAGACAGGCCACTTCCTGTAAGGAATCTTCTCAGGTTTTTGCCTGCCATATGAGTTCTGTTATACTCACAGACACCATTCAAACAGTTTTAGAAACTTTAGGGTGTTTTCTATCCAAAGCCAATAATTATATGCATATTCTAGTTTCTGGGCAGTAGTAATAACCAGATTAAATCGGGTACGTTTTTTATCCGGCCGTGTAAATACTGCCCCCTAGCCCTAACAGGATAATCACCACATCCTCATCGGCAGACTCAACAGCCTTGGTTTCTCAAATGATTGCCTCGCCTGGTTCACCAACTTCTTCTCTGATAGAGTTCAGTGTGTCAAATCGGAGGGCCTGTTGTCCGGGCCTCTGGCAGTCTCTATGGGGGTGCAACAGGGTTCAATTCTTGGGCCGACTCTCTTCTCTGTATACATCAATGATGTCGCTCTTGCTGCTGGTGATTCTCTGATCCACCTCTACGCAGACGACATCATTCTGTATACTTCTGGCCCTTATTTGGACACTGTGTTAACAACCCTCCAGACGAGTTTCAATGCCATAAAACTCTCCTTCCGTGGCCTCCAACTGCTCTTAAATGCAAGTAAAACAAAATGCATGCTCTTCAACCGATCGCTGCCTGCACCTGCCCGCCCGTCCAGTATCACTACTCTGGATGGTTCTGACTTAGAATATGTGGACAAATACAAATACCTAGGTGTCTGGCTAGACTGTAAACTCTCCTTCCAGACTCTCATTAAACATCTCCAATTCAAAGTTAAATCTAGAATTGCTTTCCTATTTTGCAACAAAGCATCCTTCACTCATGCTGCTAAACATACCCTCGTAAAACTGACCATCCTACCGATCCTCGACTTCGGCGATGTCATTTACAAAATAGCCTCCAATACCCTACTCAATAAATTGGATGCAGTCTATCACAGTGCCATCTGTTTTGTCACCAAAGCCCCATATACTACCCACCACTGCGACCTGTATGCTCTCATTGGCTGGCCCTCGCTTCATACTCGTCGCCAAACCCACAGGCTCCAGGTCATCTACAAGACCCTGCTAGGTAAAGTCCCCCCTTATCTCAGCTCGCTGGTCACCATAGCAGCACCCACACGTAGCACGCGCTCAAGCACGTTTATCTCACTGGTCACCACCAAAGCCAATTCCTCCTGTGGCCGCCTCTCCTTCCAGTTCTCTGCTGCCAATGACTGGAACGAACTACAAAAATCTCTGAAACTGGAAACACTTATGTCCCTCTCTAGCTTTAAGCACCATCTGTCAGAGCAGCTCACAGATAACTACACCTGTACATAGCCCATCTTTAATTAGCCCAAACAACTACCTCTTCCCCTACTGTATTTATTTATTTATTTATTTTGCTCCTTTGCACCCCAGTATTTCTACTTTGCACATTCATCCACTGCAAATCTACCATTCCAGTGTTTTACTTGCTATATTGTATTTACTTCGCCTATTTATTGCCTTTACCTCCCTTATCTCACCTCATTTGCTCACATTGTATATAGACTTATTTTTCTACTCTATTACTGACTATGTTTGTTTTACTCCACGTGTAACTCTGTGTTGTTGTATGTGTCGAACTGCTTTGCTTTATCTTGGCCAGGTCGCAGTTGTAAATGAGAACTTGTTCTCAACTTGCCTACCTGGTTAAATAAAGGTGAAATAAGAAAATAAATAAAAAATCTGGAGCATCAGCATTTGTGGGTTCGATTACAGGCTCAAAATGGCCAGAAACAAAGACATTTCTTCTGAAACTGGTCAGTCTATTCCTGTTCTGAGAAATGAAGGCTATTCCATGCGAGAAATTGCTAAGAAACTGAAGGTCTCGTACAACGCTGTATACTACACCCTTCACAGAACAGTGCAAACTGGTTCTAACCAGAATACAAAGAGGAGTGGGAGGCCCCAGTGCACAACTGAGCAAGACGACAAGTACGTGAGAGTGTCTAGTTTGAGAAACAGACGCCTCACAAGTCCTCAACTGGCAGCTTCATTAAATAGTACCTGCAAAACACCAGTCTCAAAGTCAACAGTGAAGAGGCGACTGCGGGATGTTGGTATTCTAGGTCGTTTCCAGCTCCAATAGTCATTTACAACATTAATAACAATGTCCACACTGTATTTTAATGGGTCCAAAAAATGTGCTTTTCTGTCAAAAACAAGGACATTTCTAAGTGACCCCAAACTTTTGAACGCTAGTGTAGCTCAGATGAAATCTCAGATAATGTTACTGTTAAATACCGATCATACTGTGACAAGTGTGATACTTTATGACAGAGGACACGGAACCACTTTAAGTTTGAGGAAAGGCCATAAAAGTGTCTGTGTTGAAAGTATTGTTAAATATCTAGATCACAATTAGTTTTGAGTTCATCTCATATGTAGCGTTATATGACATTTTAAACAAATGTAGCCTGGCACTACACAAACTTTAGGTCTCAGATGTAACAGAGAGCATTATCATTGGTTCCAACAAACTGACACACTGTGGAGGACAAGACAAAAGGACATTAGTGTCTGAGGAGAAACCCTGTCTCTTTTGGTGTCACTCACATTAACATGTGTCCCCCCAGAAAATGCCTTATGAAAAGTAGAAAGGACACAGAGAGTATGAGTGTTGATATGAAAGCGTATGTCTAGACAAGTAAAGCTGTGGGTACAGAACAGAAATCACCAGACAGGCCCCTAGATGCCTCATTTGTTCAAGATCAAAAATGTTAGCGGAGGTTTGCTGTGAGACGAGACAGAATCAGAGCTATTGAAAAGTAATTGGGATATTTGATGTAGGGAAATAATGGTTAGTAAGACGAGACTGCTTCTGGCTCCACCGTCTCCCTCCCTCTTTCACCCCATCTTTCCAGCCTCAAGTCGGTTACATCATTTGGCTTCATTATGACCATCACTTGCGTCACAAGCTCACACCCACTGTCTCCACTGATATCAATATCAGGGATGATGGCAATTCAGCAAACATTGCATTTCATTGGTTTGGCTTCTAGAACATGCTATAATTCCAAATCCAGAACCTCATCTGTTTCTAGAGCCTTCTTGAACCTCCCTTGTCCAGTCTTTACTAATGATCTGACAACACTGTCAAACTACATTAATGCTATGGCCTTTTCTTTGTATCCGTTTCTGAAAGCTGGATGAAAACACACTGACATTGAACCAAAGCATGACTTGGAGGAATATAGAAACACTGGAGCTAAGCCTCACTGTACAGAGTAGTTCACAGTGGGTAGTTCACAGTGGGTCCATGGTAGATATAGGTTAAGGCTTTGGCCTACATCTATTTGAGAGGTGTGCTCTCTTACTGTGACCGTGTGGCAACCCTCCCTCATCTGGCTCTGATTCCACCTGCAGGGGTGGAATCAATTGTAGCAGACTGTACTACCACCAGCTATAGACAACCTAGATGGGAACTATTCAGAATTGTAGCAGACTGTACTACCACCAGCTATAGACAACCTAGATGGGAAACTATTCAGAATTGTAGCAGACTGTACTACCACCAGCTATAGACAACCTAGATGGGAAACTATTCAGAATTGTAGCAGACTGTACTACCACCAGCTATAGACAACCTAGATGGGAAACTATTCAGAATTGTAGCAGACTGTACTACCACCAGCTATAGACAACCTAGATGGGAAACTATTCAGAATTGTAGCAGACTGTACTACCACCAGCTATAGACAACCTAGATGGGAAACTATTCAGAATTGTAGCAGACTGTACTACCACCAGCTATAGACAACCTAGATGGTAAACTACAGAGAATGGTAGCAGACTGTATTACCACCCCTATGTGCTAGATCTTTAACCAAAGCCTAAAGGAGTGTGTGTCCACAGGTGTGGAAGGAAGCTAAACTAATTCTAATGCCTAAAAATAGTAAAGCACCCTTTGCTGGCTCTAACAACTGCCCAATCAGTTTGCTGTGTGTTCTTAGTAAACTGATGGAGAGGATTGTGTTTGATCAAATATAATGTTATTTTTCAGAGAACAAGTTAACTACTGACTTTCAGCATGCATATACAGAAGGGCACTCAACTTGTACTGCACTGGCTCAGATCACTGATGATGGTTAAAATAAAATGGATAATAAGATGATAGTTTAATCTGTATTATTAGATTTCAATGCAAATAATTGTTTATTAAACTCACTTGCTATGGCTTTACATCACCTGCCATAACATGTTTGGAGAGTTATTCATCCAATAGCACCCAGAAAGTGCTCTTCGATGGAAGCTTCTCTAACATCAGATATGTACAGTGCAGTGTCTCTCAGGGAAGTTGCCGACTGCACTGTTCTCTATTTTTATAATTATTTGCCACTGGTCTGACACAAAGTTATAATGACTATGTCTGTGGATGATTCCACATTCTACATGTCAGCACTCAAACCCAGTGAGCTCACTGAAATTCTAAATTCTAAACAGTCAGTATTAGAATGGGTGATTTAATAATAAACTGGTATTAAATACATTCTATAAGACGTAAACCTCAACTGAAGTTGTGTATAAGGGGTGTGACAATTCAACAAGTTGAGGAAGCTAAACTCCTAGGTTTTACATTGGATGGTCAATTATCACACAGTGCCTTACAAAAGTATTCACCCCCATTGACGTTTTTCCTATTTTGTTGCATACCAACCTGTAATTTAAATGTATTTTTATTTGGATTTCATGTAATGGACATACACAAAATAGTCAAAATATGTGGAGCGAAAAGAAAAAAACAACTTGTTTACAAAAAAAGTACCATTAAACCATTATTAAAAAGTGGAAAGAATATGACACCGCAACAAACCTGCCAAGAGAGGGCCGCCCACCAAAACTCACAGACCAGGCAAGGAGGGCATTAATCAGAGAGGCAACAAAGAGACCAAAGATAACACTGAAGGAGCTGCAAAGCTCCACAGCGGAGATTGGAGTATCTGTCCATAGGACCACTTTAAGCTGTACACTCCACAGAGTTGAGCTTTATGGAAGAGTGTCCAGAAAAAAGCCATTGCTTAAAGAAAAAAATAAGCAAACCCATTTGATGTTCTGCAAAAGGCATGTGGAAGACTCCCCAAAGATATGGAAGAAGGTACTCTGGTCAAATGAGACTAAAATTAAGCTTTTGAGCCATCAAGGAAAACAGTATATCTAGCACAAACCCAACACCTCACATCACCTCAAGAACACCATCCCCACAGTGAAGCATGGTGGTGGCAGCATCATGCTGTGGAGATGTTTTTCCATCGGCAGGGACTGGGAAACTGGTTAGAATTGAAGGAATGATGAATGGCTCAAAATACAACTAAATTCTTGAGGGAAACCTGTTTCTGTTTTCCAGAAATTTGAGACTGGGACGGAGGTTTACATTCCAGCAGGACAATGACCCTAAGCATACTGCTAAAGCAACACTCGAGTGGTTTAAGGGTAAACATTTAAATGTCTTGGAATGGCCTAGTCAAAGCCCAGACCTCAATCCAACTGAGAATCTGTGGTATGACTTAAAGATTGCTGTACACCAGCAGGAACCCATCCAACTTGAAGGAGCTGGAGCAGTTTTGCCTTGAAGAATAGGCAAAAATCCCAGTGGTTAGATGTGCCAAGCTTATAGAGACATACCCCAAGAGACTTGCAGCTGTAATTGCTGCAAAAGGTGGCTCTACAAAGTATTGACTTTGGGGGGGTGAATAGTTATGCACACTCAAGTTTTCAGTTTTTTTTGTCTTATTTGTTGTTTGTTTCACACAAAAAAAATATTTAGGATCTTCAAAGTGGTAGGCATGTTGTGTAAATCAAATGATACAAACCCCCAAAAATGTATTTTAATTCCAGGTTGTAAGGCAACAAAATAGGAAAAATGCCAAGGGGGTGAATACATTCGCAAGGCACTGTAGTCAAGTTATATTGACAAAGTAGTTGTGAAGATGGGGTGGGGTATGTCTGTTGAAAAAATATGTTCTGTGTTTTTGACACAAAAATCCACTGTACTAATTGCTCTGGTCTTGTGCCATCTTGATTATTGTCTGCTAATATGATCAAGTGCAGCAAAGAAAGACCTAGCAAATCTGCAGCTGACTCAAAACAGAGCAGCACGCCTTGCCATTAACTGCACATACAGAACTAACAACAACATGCATACCAGTCTTCCTGATTTAGTGTTGAAAAGAGATTAACTGCTTCTCTTCTAGTTTTTATGAGAAATATTACTGTGATGAAAATTCCAGATTATTTGTATAATTAAATAACATTCTGCTCAGACACCCATTATTAGCCATCAAGATATGCCACCAGGGGTCTCTTCACAGTCCCCAAATCCAAAACTAATTCAAGGTCTTTGCTCAGTATTATATAGAGCCATGATCACATTGAATTGCCTTCCATCTCCAATTAATCAAGCAAAAGAAATGACCTTAAAATAATGAATTAAAAAAACAACGGCGGGGACGATGAGGGGGCTGTGAGGGGACACAGACACAATCTAACACACATAATTGTTTTTTTTTTTCATTTGTTTTTTAGTTGTATTTTTTGTTTGTATATCGTTGTATTTAAAATGACTTTGTGACTGTCCTTGTCTATCAGTGTACCAGTGTTTTGTTGCTAGTCATGTTTTTGTTGTTGTTGTGGAACACAGGATGAGTACCTGCTGCTTCTGCAAAAGCTAATGGGGATCCAAATAATCTAATAATAAAGAAATAAACTCTAAAACTCAAAACAAGGGAACCTCCTAACGTTTAACTCCATGAACACAGATCCATGAACACCTCTTATACAGTGAGGGAAAAAAGTATTTGATCCCCTGCTGATTTTGTACGTTTGCCCACTGACAAAGAAATGATCAGTCTATAATTTTAATGGTAGGTTTATTTGAACAGTGAGAGACAGAATAACAACAAAAAAATCCAGAAAAACACAGGTCAAAAATGTAATAAAATGATTTGCATTATAATGAGGGAAATAAGTATTTGACCCCCTCTCAATCAGAAAGATTTCTGGCTCCCAGGTGTCTTTTATACAGGTAACGAGCTGAGATTAGGAACACACTCTTAAAGGGAGTGATCCTAATCTCAGCTTGTTACCTGTATAAAAGACACCTGTCCACAGAAGCAATCAATCAATCAGATTCCAAACTCTCCACCATGGCCAAGACCAAAGAGCTCTCCAAGGATGTCAGGGACAAGATTGTAGACCTACACAAGGCTGGAATGGGCTACAAGACCATCGCCAAGCAGCTTGGTGAGAAGGTGACAACAGTTGGTGCGATTATTCGCAAATGGAAGAAACACAAAAGAACTGTCAATCTCCCTCGGCCTGTGGCTCCATGCAAGATCTCACCTCGTGGAGTTGCAATGATCATGAGAATGGTGAGGAATCAGCCCAGAACTACACAGGAGGATCTTGTCAATGATCTCAAGGCAGCTGGGACCATAGTCACCAAGAAAACAATTGGTAACACACTACGCCGTGAAGGACTGAAATCCTGCAGCACCCGCAAGGTCCCCCTGCTCAAGAAAGCACATACACATGCCCGTCTGAAGTTTGCCACTGAACACCTGAATGATTCAGAGGACAACTAGGTGAAAGTGTTGTAGTCAGATGAGACCAAAATGGAGCTCTTTAGCATCATCTCAACTCACTGTGTTTGGAGGAGGAGGAATGCTGCCTATGACCCCAAGAACACCATCCCCACCGTCAAACATGGAGGTGGAAACATTATGCTTTGGGGGTGTTTTTCAGCTAAGGGGACAGGACAACTTCCCCGCATCAAAGGGACGATGGACAGGGCCATGTACTGTCAAATCATGGGTGAGAACCTCCTTCCCTCAGCCAGGGCATTGAAAATGGGTCGTGGATGGGTATTCCAGCATGACAATGACCCAAAACACACGGCCAAGGCAACAAAGGAGTGGCTCAAAAAGAAGCACATTAAGGTCCTGGAATGGCCTAGCCAGTCTCCAGACCTTAATCCCATAGAAAATCTGTGGAGGGAGCTGAAGGTTCGAGTTGCCAAACATCAGCCTCGAAACCTTAATGACTTGGAGAAGATCTGCAAAGAGGAGTGGGACAAAATCCCTCCTGAAATGTGAGCAAACCTGGTGGCCAACTACAAGAAACGTCTGACCTCTGTGATTGCCAACAAGGGTTTTGCCACCATGTACTAAGTCATGTTTTGCAGAGGGGTCAAATACTTATTTCCCTCATTTAAATGCAAATAATTTTATAACATTTTTCACATGCGTTTTTCTGGATTTTGTTGTTGTTCTGTCTCTCACTGTTCAAATAAACCTACCATTAAAATTATAGACTGATCATTTCTTTGTCAGTGGGCAAACATACAAAATCAGCAGGGGATCAAATACTTTTTTCCCCCACTGTAAAACCTCTTAAAGATCGGACACTTATTTTCAATTTTCGACCTAAAAATACATACCCAGATATATCTTCCTTTAGCTCAGGACCTGAAGCAAGGATATGCATATTCTTGATTCCATTTGAAAGGAAACACTTTCAAGTTTGTGGAAATACGAAAGGAATGTAGGAGAACGTAACACATTAGATCTGGTTAAAGATAATACAAAGAAAAAACCAACTGTTCTTTTGTATTTTTTTGTACTATCATCTTTGAAATGCAAGAGAAAGGCCATAATGTATTATTCCGGCCCAGGCACAATTTAGATTTGGGCCACTAGATGGCAGCAGTGTATGTGCAAAGTTTTAGACTAATCCAATGAACCATTGTATTTATGTTTAAAATGTTGCATCAAGACTGCCCAAATGTGGCTAATTGGTTAATTAATAACTGTTCAATTTCATAACTGTGCACTCTCCTCAAACAATAGCATGGTATACTTTCACTGTACTAGCTACTGTAAATTGTCCAGGGCAGTTAGATTAAAACATTATTTAAGCTTTCTGCCAATATCAGATATGTCCATATTCCTGGGAAATGTTCTTGTTACTTACAACCTTATGCTAATCACATTAGCCTACGTTAGTTCAACCGTCCTGAGGGGAACGCACCAATCCTGTAGAGGTTCAAATTATATTTTCAGAATCTTCCAAAACATATGCCTCAAGAAAACGTCCAACACCTCACCACCACAACTATCGAGTTCTAAGGAAACCTTGACGACATCACTGAGCGTTCTAAGGAAACCTTGATGACATTACTGAGCGTTCTAAGGAAACCTTGATGACATTACTGAGCGTTCTAAGGAAACCTTGATGACATTACTGAGAGTTCTAAGGAAACCTTGACGACATTACTGAGAGTTCTAAGGAAACCTTGATGACATTACTGAGAGTTCTAAGGAAACCTTGATGACATTACTGAGAGTTCTAAGGAAACCTTGAAGACATTACTGAGAGTTCCAAGAAAAACACCAATACTTCCCTGAGGAGAACCCTCAACAATCCCACCACAAAACCATATCAAAGAGAAGCAATGAAGCTTGAACAAAGATCTATCAAGGGACCCGCCGGCCGGTATCTTCACAAAGCCCTTCAGTACAGTGTTGCCTTTCGCTCGATCACAGGAGAGACTCAAACAGCAGCAACAATGAGAGCATTAGAGGAGAGAGGCGTTACAGATACAGGCGGGGTGTCCTGTTCTCTTTATCCCCCCCACAACCTGTGTGTGAGTGTGCCAGCCAGCAGGGAACACACAGGGATTTACCACAATGGGCTTCACTGCCCAGAGAGTATGGGTTATCTAATGGCTAACTTGTGTGTGTCTCTGTGTGTGTTTGCATGCATGTGTGCATCTGCGTGTATGTGTGTTTGCGTGTGTGTGTGTTTGTTTCTGTATGTGAGAACATCTTCACTCCAGATCGATCTGTGGTGAGGTTACAGCAGAATGAACACTGACTGACACTTCTAACAAAACAACACGGCCTGAATACAAAACACTGAGGTGTAAAAAAATCCTACAGAGAACAGAGCAGCCTGGCCTGATCAGAAAGCTTTTAGATGAACATATTGTCATGGCCAACCTTGGGCCAAACAGTGGGGGAATACAAATACGGACAGAGAAAGAGAGTCTACTTTACTCTGTATTTTCTGGGAGACGAGCCAGAGAACTTACTCACTTGACCTTTACTGTTTATCGTATTACAATGACAACAGTAGCAGGTAACCCACAAATCACATCCATTTTACTTGACCCCTTTCTTCCTATTCTCACTTCCTGCCTTGTTGGCCACTCTCTCGCTTTCTTTTTCTGCCTCCCCACAGGCTCTATCTTACTTCTTGTAGACCCTCTTCTATCTAAAATGTCCTTCTCACATTCTTCTCCTAAACAGAGCTCCCAAAATGTCCCTCTCCGATATTTCATCTAAAGAAAGCACCCAATATGTTCCTCACCCACTCACTCACCTTAAATGTAGTTAGATATCAGTCACTGAGATCAGACTTACATGATGTAGGCTTTTTCTCCCCTCCCAGGTGATTCTGAGCGATGTTAACCTTGGTTGGTTGGAGTGCCTGTCTCACCTCTCATCTCACATTCCATTTAGCAGGGGTTCAGGCATAAAGGTGTATCACATTATTGGAAACTTGCGCTGTTCTGCAAGTTGGCCTGTAGCAGGTTAGGATAATTCATTGAAGCAGGTTAGTCGACTTTGGTTAAGGTTAGGAAAAGGGTTAGGGTTACCTCAAATGCTAAAAGTGTCCCAGATGTGGCTCAAACATATCTAACCACAACCATGCTGCCTTCAGAACAGCCTTAGTTTCAGGAGATTTTGCAGCCAGGCATAAAGACACCATCTGTCAGTATGTTGCTTCTGAACATATCTCCAAAAGGTGAACTATTATCATGGGAGGAGAGGAGAGGGGAAAGAGGAGGAGAGGAGAGTAGAGGAGAGGGGGAGGAAAGGAGAGGAGGATTCAACTCAGCCAGGCTATTGAAAAGGCTACCTGAACTGCACAGAATCAATGTATCCAGCTATATTTAGCTATTTTAATAATGTAGGGAAATATTGGTACACCTAATTCTGATGAAAGATTAAGAATGAAGAGTAATGTGATGCTTCTAGAAATGACATAAAGAGGAGAAAGTACAAAACCAATTCCCCCCACCCTAAGTTAGTTTAGACATCATCTTCCCCCTGGCTAAGCATATGGAGACATATGTTGTCTCCTATTTCCCTGGAAGAGATGGTCTTCAATGACATATCCCATTAAACAATGTAAACTAATCTTCGGTCCTATTATAGCTAACAAAATTTCTATTTGGCACAAAATTGAAAAACAACGTAACTGGGAATCAAAATGGCATGCCCATACTCCAATATTTCACAATAATGCCGTGCGATCTGAAGGGCAGCCTTTTGCCTCCCCCAAATGGTCTAAATGTGGAATCCGTACCCTTACCGATATCATCGACAGCAATCTGTAACCCCGCCTCTGAAGAAAAGGACAAAACTAAATTAAAAGTTGATCACAAAAAAAGAGAGGAGAAAGTACCATAGTCAATATTTCCTTGGTTATTTTAAAGGAAGGAATTACCAGGACGGGGAGGAAGTGAATACCAAGCCCAACATTCCCTGACTCACTGTCAGTTTAAACCTAAACCCAAGTCCATAAAGCAACCTCTGAAGAAATTCCACTTTTTTTCTGCAATGACTGGCTCTGTGAGATATTAGCAAACATGACAGCCATCTAAAAAAATAAATAAATAACAGAAGGTTAACAGAATCAAGCTCCCTTTTTTGCCTCCTCAATTATTCATGTAACATAATCCTGTGGGGGGAACTGCCGCTTTCATCTTAACATGTTCCACCACATCCCCGAAAAAAAAACCTGCGTCGCTTCTCAAATAAAATACCTCAGCGTCGGGATCTTAGGAGGAACCCTAAGCTAAACTGACAGGGAGGATGGCAGACCTTTTAACTATGCAGTGGGTATATTTAACACTTGTGACACCTCTAAACTTATCAGCCATATAAACTCAGCAAAAAAAGAAATGTCCTCTCACTGTCAACTGCGTTTATTTTCAGCAAACTTAACATGTGCAAATATTTGAATGAACATAACAAAATTCAACAACTGAGACATAAACTGAACAAGTTTCACAGACATGTGACTAACAGAAATGGAATAATGTGTCCCTGAACAAAGGGAGGGGGTCAAAACTGCAAGTAACTCGGGCAGTTGTTGTTGCCTTCCTGTACCTGTCCCGCAGGTGTGATGTTCGGATGTACCGATCCTGTGCAGGTGTTGTTACACGTGGTATGCCACTGTGAGGACGGTTAGCTGTCCGTCTTGTCTCCCTGTAGCGCTCTCTTAGGCGTCTCACAGTACGGACATTGCAATTTATTGCCCTGGCCACATCTGCAGTCCTCATGCCTCCTTGCAGCATGCCTAAGGCATGTTCACGCAAATGAGCAGGGACCATGGGCATCTTTCTTTTGGTGTTTTTCAGAGTCAGTAGGAAGGCCTCTTTAGTGTTCTAAGTTTTCATAACTGTGACCTCAATTGCCTACCGTCTGTAAGATGTTAGCGTCTTAACGATCATTCCACAGGTGCATGTTCATTAATTGTTTATGGTTCATTGAACAAGCACGGGAAACAGTGTTTAAACCCTTTACAATGAAGAGCTGTGAAGTTATTTGGATTTTTACAAATTGTCTTTGAAAGAGGGTCCTGAAAAGGGGACGTTTCTTTTTTTGCTGAGTTTATTAAATGTACTATGTCTATCAAAGAGTAGACTGCTAATGGATGCTAATTGATTATTTATTCAATAATTACTCCCACTTTGACAATGCTTGAAGACTGGCTATCTGGAGTGCAAATGAAGATCTAAATGTATTGGCAAGTCTGATATCAATGAGTGAATATATTCATTGGAAAATCTTAACATTACCATCTAGAAGGTTCCATAAATAGACTGGTTATTACAACTGGAGCTGTCTTTAGACAAGAGAGACACTGAGGAGCAATATACGAGCTTTCTTCATCTTTTATGTTCCAACTTAACATCTATAAATATGATATATTATATTATTAAAGTGTCAGTATTCTCATCTAAAGCCATCAAATATCACCTGGCATTGCTTTACAAAGAGTTCCAGTATCCCGCTTTGTGTGTGAGGGGAAGTAGTGAAGGAAGCCATTTGAGACCTTCAGAGGTTTTGACGGACTATTTGTTCATCTTAACCCTCCTGCTGTGTTCCGGTCGAATTGGACCGATTTACAAGTTTTCTCTCTGTAAAATGTAGTTAATTTAATCTGATTGTCATAAGGTTCCATGACTTTGTCCACAGAGGGCATCTGAACACACAAAATACATTTTTATTACATTTTGGGTGTTTTATTTAACTTTTGTACACCTGTGGTGTCCCCGGTTAAAACTGACCGGTCATTAGAAATGAATGGGTGAGACTACAATTAGCGTATAAAATTGAGTTTAGGCACATGCCCATTCATCAGATGGACAGACTTCCTCTCCCAGACCCCCACACTCCCCTTCTTGGCAACCCCATCCATGGCAACCCCCATGGGAACCTTTTCCCAATAGTATTTTTCCCCCACGGGAACCACACCTGTTGGCATTCTCACAAACAATCGCAACATCGTTTCAATAATATATAGAACTTTTCTCGCAGCTCTTGTATATAAAGCTTTTTTGAGGCCTTGCTCACAATTCATTCTGTGGCAGCACAATGACCAAATGATATTCTGTACATGAGAATATTGATGATATCTTCGATAATGACACTGGTGAGGAGGAGAAAGTCCTTGTTAAAATTTGACACAAAGTAGTCTGTGATAAATAGCACAACATGTTTCATCTGCAGCTATGGAACCCTGACCTGTTCACCGGACGTGCTACCTGTCCCAGATCTGCTGTCCCAGACCTGCTGGAACCCTGACCTATTCACCAGACATGCGACCAGTCCCAGACCTGCTGTTTTCAACTCTCTAGAGACAGCAGGAGCGGTAGAGATACTCTCAAAGATCGGCTATGAAAAAGCCAACTGACACTTACTCTTGTGTTACTGACTTGTTGCACCCTCGACAACTACTATGATTATTATTATTTGACCATGCTGGTCATTTACGAACATTTGAACATCTTGGCCATGTTCTGTTATAATCTCCACCCGGCACAGCCAGAAGAGGACTGGCCACCCCTCATAGCCTGGTTCCTCTCTAGGTTTCTTCCTAGGTTTTGGCCTTTCTAGGGAGTTTTTCCTAGCCACCGTGCTTCTACACCTGCATTGCTTGCTGTTTGGGGTTTTAGGCTGGGTTTCTGTACAGCACTTTGAGATATCAGCTGATGTAAGAAGGGCTATATAAATACATTTGATTTGATTTGATCTGAGTATTTGTTATAGTCAAAATAATCCATACATTATGCTTTTTTTACTCAAAAACTAGCTGTATGAGCTCAGGTCAAAGAGCCCTACAGGCCATAAATAGCCAATCAACTCATCAACTCAAGTTGATAAAAAGATCTTACACAACATTAGGTGATAATATATGTATTATTATGGATTTATAATCAGCTATTACGGGGCAGCCATTTTGGACTGGGAACAGAATTTATTAACATATGAAAGGAACACAAACAGGAGGGTTAAGTAGTAGAGGGTGAAATCAGAAGGTAAGACGAAGTAAAGAGCATGAACACCTTCTCAATTACACAGAGCAGTAGAGCTCTACTAATAACAGCACACTCATTATCAGGACCTGGCACAGAACGGGGTGACCGTTAAACTGCCCGACGTAAATCTGTCCTCAATGAGGACTGACACAGAGCTGGAAGGTGGATCTTATCTCTGAAAGAAGAAACAGGCGATATCTCGGATTAGCTGTTTTGCAATCACCTGAAGTCTCTAAAAGTATATTTTTGGATTATATTCCCTACAAGTAGCCCTATCCATTCTAACACCATATCTAGAACATTAAAATACAACAACAGCTAGTTCTGTTACAGTGTAAGAATTTGGCATCAAATGATATGAGTTTCTCGAAATTCTGTGAAACGTTTTTATTTGGAAGCCCTGACAGTGAGCCAGGCCTGGAATAGAGTCCCATAATCAAGAGAGAAGACTCTACACAGCAGAAAAAAGGCCTCATAATGGGAAGATGAGACTCTACACAGCAGGAATAGAGCCTCATTATCAGGAGATTAGACTCTACACAGCATGAATAGAGCCCCATAATCAGGAGACTAGACTCCACAGAGCAGGAATAGAGCCCCATTATCAGGAGATGAGTCTCTACACAGCATGAATAGAGCCCCCATTATCAGGAGATGAGTCTCTACACAGCATGAATAGAGCCCCCATTATCAGGAGATGAGTCTCTACACAGCATGAATAGAGCCCTAAAATCAGGAGATGAGTCTCTACACAGCAGGAATAAGGCCTCATAATCAGGAGATGAGTCTCTACACAGCAGGAATAAGGCCTCATAATCAGGTGATGAGTCTCTACACAGCAGAAATAGAGACTTATAATCAGAAGATGAGACAGTACACAGCAGGAATAGAGCCTCAAAATTAGGAGATGAGTCTCTACACAGCAGGAATAAGGCCTCATAATCAGGTGATGAGTCTCTACACAGCCGAAATAGAGACTTATAATCAGAAGATGAGACAGTACACAGCAGGAATAGAGCCTCAAAATTAGGAGATGAGTCTCTACACAGCAGGAATAAGGCCTCATAATCAGGAGATTAGTCTCTACACAGCAGGAATAAGGCCTCAAAATCAGGAGATTAGTCTCTACACAGCAGGAGTAAGGCCTCATAATCAGAGAGGAGACTCTGCACAGCAGGAATAGAGACTTATAATCAGGTGATGAGTCTCCACACAGCAGGAATATAGCCTCAACATCAGGAGATGAGTCTCTGCACAGCAGGAATAAGGCCTCATAATCAGGTGATGAGTCTCTACCCAGCAAGAATAGAGCCCCATAATCAGGAGTTGAGAGGAGACGCTGTGGAGGAAGGGATGGGCTTTCTATTTAAAATGGAGAAGAATACTGTGGTCCATGCAGTCAATACGATGGTGTCTTTGCATACCTTGGATGGATAATAGAAAATCATTGCATGAAATGGGATTTCCCCTCTAGTTTCTTTACTCATATGTTTGTCTGGGCTTAGGCCCATGTTACAGAAGAATATATAACAAAAGGGACCACGTCGCCTTAAAAAACGAAATCAATAACTCAACTTTAAGTCCTTTCAAGTCATAAATCGCAACACAAAGACAAAATGCAACTGTGGGAAATGAATGTTTCTCCTCACATTGTTTGTTGTGCACTGGTTTCCATGGAAACTGTTTCTTGAAGATATCACTGTGAACATTTAAGACCCTTGCTACTGTAATGGCTCTGAACCAAAGCTTAGTCTACACTATATTGGAATTATGCGACTGATTTTCATTAAATCGCTTCGCTTAAAAATAAAATAAAACCCTCAAGGAAAGAAGCATAAGTAGCAGATAAGCCAGTTTTATGGGTATTCCTGTTCTGTTTCAGCTTTGAAGTTAATATTGTACACTAACACATAGACCATTAAATGACGACAACATGAAATACGTGAATGGCTGTCCTAGAATACAAAATGGCAGAATCATGGGAGCTGAGAACAAAACAGTTAACTTTAAAAGATTAAACTTGCACCACAATGAGCATGTATCAGACAGCCTTCATTAGTTACCTGCATGCCTACATACTATACGGACTTAAAGAGATTAAAGAGCGGCAGAAGTACAGAGGCTTGTGAGTGACAAGAGAAAGAGAGAGTCTTCAGCTCTAATGGCTAATATATAAATCATACAAATTATTGAAATGAACTGAAAATATCGATCTATTCTGAACAGTGGAACCACAAAGTTTGGTCAGAAGAGAGGGAACTGCACTACACCATCAACAATTCTATGTTATACTGTCCAATTTACAAATAAACCTAACAATATAGATATACACATTTTAGCATTGCACTTTTTAAAAACATCTTACATAATGAAACCCCAAGGGTCGCAGAACCGTTGTGGTGGGTGTGAGGGACTGAATCAGGGAAGTTAGACCAGTGTGGTGTCAGGGTCTGAATCAGGGAAGTTAAACCAGTGTGGTGTCAGGGTCTGAATCAGGGAAGTTAAACCAGTGTGGTGTCAGGGACTGAATCAGGGAAGTTAAACCAGTGTGGTGTCAGGGACTAAATCAGGGAAGTTAAACCGGTGTGGTGTCAGGGATGAATCAGGGAAGTTAAACCAGTGTGGTGTTAGGGACTGAATCAGGGAAGTTAAACCAGTGTGGTGTCAGGGACTGAATCAGGGAAGTTAAACCAGTGTGGTGTCAGGGACTGAATCAGGGAAGTTAAACCAGTGTGGTGTCAGGGACTAAATCAGGGAAGTTAAACCGGTGTGGTGTCAGGGATGAATCAGGGAAGTTAAACCAGTGTGGTGTTAGGGACTGAATCAGGGAAGTTAAACCAGTGTGGTGTCAGGGACTGAATCAGGGAAGTTAAACCAGTGTGGTGTCAGGGACTGAATCAGGGAAGTTAAACCAGTGTGGTGTCAGGGTCTGAATCAGGGAAGTTAAACCGGTGTGGTGTCAGGGTCTGAATCAGGGAAGTTAAACCAGTGTGGTGTCAGGGACTGAATCAGGGAAGTTAAACCAGTGTGGTGTCAGGGACTGAATCAGGGAAGTTAAACCAGTGTGGTGTCAGGGTCTGAATCAGGGAAGTTAAACCAGTGTGGTGTCAGGGTCTGAATCAGGGAAGTTAAACCAGTGTGGTGTCAGGGTCTGAATCAGGGAAGTTAAACCGGTGTGGTGTCAGGGACTGAATCAGGGAAGTTAAACCAGTGTGGTGTCAGGGACTGAATCAGGGAAGTTAAACCGGTGTGGTGTCAGGGACTGAATCAGGGAAGTTAAACCGGTGTGGTGTCAGGGACTGAATCAGGGAAGTTAAACCAGTGTGGTGTCAGGGACTGAATCAGGGAAGTTAATTGGCTTTAGAGTGACTAAGGAAGGGCACGCAGCTCATTATGGGTCTGCATAGAGGTGCTTCATCAATCCCTCACCTACCAGGTCAGAGAGAGACTCATAAATACAGTGTACAGGGAAAAGGAAATGTTTCTGTCAGCATGGACTGGCACTGTCTGCTACTGTTTAAAATTAAAGCCACTAGAATTCACACAAAAAGAAGGAATACTTTTTGATGCACATTTCTAAGCAGAAAGTGTACATCACACCAGCAGAGTGTATTCACTATTATTATTATTATTTAATCTTTTGTCTCTCTGTGTTTTATAATTTTCCTTCAAATCGCAAGAGGCTGTATGTATCTCACAGGTAAAAGCATCTGAGCGAGCGAAACAGCGCCCCTCTGTCTCTCCATCTGATAGTCTGGTTCAAACGAGGATGACATTATTGCTGCCTGTAGCAGTGAATGCAAGGGAAGCCAGCGAGCATTTCGCCTCCCTTGACAAAAAAAATAAACAAAATTAGCCAATCAGCGTTGAGCTAGCGAGCTCAACTGTGAATGGTCCAGATGGAGAAAAAAAAATGTAAAGGAAAGGCAGTTTGGAGTTGTTGTCTCTCCTGTCAAATCCCATTGAGAGCATACGTCATTAACAGAAACAATTTGAATTGTTGCATCTCGTTGTGTTGTTGTCCTCCGGTGGCTTGCTAGCTAGCTACAATTAGCCCTTTCTTAAATTAGCCATGGATGGAGATAGGGATTTCGATTTGTGGTTTTACTTAATTCTCAGTACTGGCCAATGATTATAAGGGCAATTCTGATCCAAACATTAATTATACATTGTTGTGCCCCTGGCCTTAACGTTACCCATGAATGGAAGTCAGGCTAGCGATCAAGCATTTTAGCCAGGTAGCTAGGGACAACAAAAAATAAAAGTGTGTACTGTACAACTGGGTTATAGACCGTTTTGTTAACATGAAAGAGAGGAGGATGGCATAGGCGTTTCTCTACAAGTAGGGTGAGTCAACATGTTTTTCTACTTGCACGAATGCGTGAGCATGCACACACACACGCGCAAACACAAATCAGAACCATGGCCAGTCATATCATATTTAGATTGATTGATTGGATAAAATTATTTTTGGTATCTTTTAGTTGTCACTGTATTAGACTAAGCAGAGGTGATTTGATGATGTTGAAATGGTGATGGAATAGTGGTGGCAGCTCCTGTTTTCTTTGCGACTTGCAGTAACTGTCTGTGGTTCCAAATCAATAGTTGTTTAGTGGTGTGAAAATGTCATAAACATTAAGTTGCTTGACCATGCTGTATGTTACATGCAATATGCATTGTGTACTTCACCGGACAGAGGTTGCTATCCGGTTTTGTGATAAAACAAAGGTGTGATTGAATGTATTATGCCACTGTCTTCTTATTGTCTCATCCCTTAGTCCTAAATATAGTTGAAGTCGGAAGTTTACATACACTTAGGTTGGAGTCATTAAAACTCATTTTTCAACCACTCCACACATTTCTTGTTAAAGAACTATAATTTTGGCAAGTCGGTTAGGACATCTGCTTTGTGCATGACACAAGTAATTTTTCCAACAATTGTTTACAGATAGATTATTTCACTTATAATTCACTGTATCATAATTCCAGTGGGTCAGAAGTTTACATACACTAAGTTGACTGTGCATTTAAACAGCTTGGGAAAATTCCAGAAAATGATGTCATGGCTTTAGAAGCTTCTGACAGGCTAATTGACATCATTTGAGTCAATTGGAGGTGTACCTGTGGATGTATTTCAAGGCCTACCTTCAAACTCAGTGCCTCTTTGCATGACATCATGGGAAAATCAAAAGAAATCAGCCAAGACCTCAGAATTGTAGATCTCCACAACTCTGGTTCATCCTTGGGAGCAATTTCTAAATGTCTGAAAGTACCACGTTCAACTGTACAAACAATAGTACGCAAGTATAAACACCATGGGACCACGCAGCCATCATACCACTCAGGAAGGAGACGCGTTCTGTCTCCTAGAGATGAACATACTTTGGTGCGAAAAGTGCAAATCAATCCCAGAACAACAGCAAAGGACCTTGTGAAGATGCTGGAGGAAACAGGTACAAAAGTATCTATATCCACAGTAAAACGAGTCCTATATCGACATAACCTGAAAGCCCGCTCAGCAAGGAAGAAGCAACTGCTCAAAAACCGCCATAAGAAAGCCAGACAACGGTATGCAACTGCACATGGGGACAAAGATCGTACCATTTGGAGAAATATCCTCCTGTCTGATGAAAAAAAGAAAACTGTTTGGCCATAATGTTCATGGTTATGTTTGGAGGAAAAAGGGGGACGCTTGTAAGCTGAAGAACACCATCCCAACCGTGATGCACGGGGGTGGCAGCATCATGTTGTTTTGGTGCTTTGCTGCAGGAGGGACTGGTGCACTTCACAAAATAGATGGCATCATGAGGACGGAAAATTATGTGGATATGTTGAAGCAACATCTCAAGACATCAGTCAGGAAGTTAAAGCTTGGTTGCAAATGGCTTAAGGACATCAAAGTCAAGGTATTGGAGTGGCCATCACAAAGCCCTGACCTCCAGCCTATAGAAAATTTGTGGGGAGAATTGAATAAGCGTGTGCGAGCAAGGAGGCCTACAAACCTGACTCAGTTACACCAGCTCTGTCAGGAGGAATGGGTCAAAATTCACCCAACTTATTGTGGGAAGCTTGTGGAAGGCTACCCGAAATGTTTGACCCAAATTAAACAATTTAAAGGCAATGCTACCAAATACTAATTGAGTGTATGTTAACGTCTGACCCACTGGGAATGTGATGAAAGAAATAAAAGCTGAAATAAATCATTCTCTCTACTATTATTCTGACATTTGACATTCTTAAAATAAAGTGGTGATCCTACCTGACCTAAGACAGGGAACTTTTACTAGGATTAAAGTCAGGAATTGTGAAAAACTGAGTTTGAATGTATTTGGCTAAGGTGTATGTAAACTCCTGACTTCAACTGTAGCACTGTCGCAAGGCATACAAATTAACAGCAAACCATGCAATTACCACAACACATACAGTGTAGGCGTTAATATGGCTTCCCAAGTGATTTTACCAACGCACCTCTACTACATCACACACACCACACACACACACCGTTTCCAAAGTCACTTTCCACGTCATCCTCTTTCAACTTCTACTGACATCCATGTGGTTTAAGATCCATAGGCTTTCTTGGACAGATAAGGGGATGCTTGGTCTCTGCTATGATTTAATAGATACCTTCCTATCCACCCCATCTCTTCCCACTGATGATTTAATAGATACCCTCCAATCCACCCCATCTCTTCCCACTGATGATTTAATAGATACCCTCCAATCCACCCCATCTCTTCCCACTGATGATTTAATAGATTCCCTCCAATCCACCCCATCTCTTCCCACTGATGATTTAATAGATTCCCTCCAATCCACCCCATCTCTTCCCACTGATGATTTAATAGATTCCCTCCAATCCACCCCATCTCTTCCCACTGATGATTTAATAGATTCCCTCCAATCCACCCCATCTCTTCCCACTGAAGATTTAATAGATTCCCTCCAATCCACCCCATCTCTTCCCACTGATGATTTAATAGATACCCTCCAATCCACCCCATCTCTTCCCACTGATGATTTAATAGATTCCCTCCAATCCACCCCATCTCTTCCCACTGATGATTTAATAGATTCCCTCCAATCCACCCCATCTCTTCCCACTGATGATTTAATAGATTCCCTCCAATCCACCCCATCTCTTCCCACTGATGATTTAATAGAAACAGACAGGGAGATGGACATATGAGCGATGAACCTCTCAGCCAAACCCTGTCTGTCTTCAATATATCTGTGTCCTACATTACTGGCACTGGCTCTGTGTGCTGTGTGGAACGAGTGCATATGTTTGAAGGCTGCAGAATCTACTTGTCATTTACATCTCACTGGATTGATTGCTTTCATTTTACTCCTGCGACTCTTTCATACTCTTGCTTGTGCCTGTAGTTTTTTTTCTCTCCCGTTAACGTTACGACCGCGGACATGTTTGTAATGACCTGTAAAAACACCCAGGTAATGGCTAGAATGGGTCCAATGGAACACTGTACATTGTCTTTCCGTTGCATCTATAAGAACACTACTCTTACATCACAATAAATATTTTTTTTGTGTGGAATGTAATAATTTAATACAATTGAAATGTTAACAAATTAGATGCCTTGAAATGAAAGCAACTTCCAAAAATGATGATAATGATGTCTGATATTATGTCTGATCTATCAAACAACGTAAAGTATGTTTAGATAGGTGTAATATAGAGCAAAGCCTGTTGATATTTAATCTGAGGGTATCCTGATATTGACATAGCGACAACAGTAATTAATGAGGCAGTCTAGACAGCGCAGGTGAGTGCAGGTAAGTCTAGGCAGAGAAACATTTAAGCCCTGTTCAACCCCTTTATGTTAATGAGTTCATATGTAAATACACCCATTGCATTTATGCAAATAAGGCACATATAACTTTATTTATTTGAACACAAAATATTTTCAAAAATACCTGATATCATTAGGAAATGTACAGTACCAGTCGAAAGTTTAGACACACCTACTCATTCAAGGTTTATTTTTTTATTTTATTTTTTTCTACATTGTAGAATAATAGTGAAGACATCAAAACTATGAAATAACACATGTACAGTAGTAACTAAAAAACTGTTAAACAAATCAAAATATATTTTAGATTATTCAAACAAGATGGGATGGCGTATCGCTGCAGAATGCTGTGGTACCCATGCTGCTTAAGTGCGTCTCACAAAGACACGGCGGTTGGAACCAAACATTTCAATTCGACCATGAAGGCCTGATTCACTCAGTCTCCTCTGAACAGTTGATGTTGAGATGTGTCTGTTATTTGAACTCTGAGAAGCATTTATTTGGGCTGCAATCTGAGGTGCAGTTAACTCTAATGAACTTATCCTCTGCAGCAGAGGTAACTCTGGATCTTCCTTTCCTGTGGCTGTCCTCGTGAGAGCCAGTTTCATCATAGCGATGGATGGTTCATGCGACTGCACTTGAAGGAACTTTCAAAGTTCTTGAAATTTCCCATATTGACTGACCTTCATGTCTTAAAGTAATGATGGGTGGTCGTTTCTCTTTGCTTATTTGAACTCTTCTTGCCATAATATGGACTTGGTCTTTTACCAAATAGGGCAATCTTCTGTGTACCTTGTCACAACACAACTGATTGGCTCAAACACATTAAGAAGGAAAGAGAATCCACAAATGTACTTTTAACAAGGCACACCTGTTAATTGAAATGCGACCGACCGACCGACCGACCATGTCTCTGTCTGTTCCCCCTTGATTCATGGTCAGTTTTCCATACAATTAACTGCTTTCTTCAGGTCCTGCTGCCTGTCTTTCCCCAGAACTATTTCCCCCTATGCTGCCACACACACTGGCAGCCCCAAGGTGACGGATGTAGACCAGGGCGATATATCGGTATGGATCATCCAACTACTGGTATGGAGATTTATAATACCGTCTATAAAGGTATTGTGTTACAGTGCTAAATAAATAAATAATTCTATAAACTAGACTACGTCTCTTTAAGATTTGTCCTAGTTTGGTTGAGTATAAAACCATCAGAATGGACAAAGCCATTAAAACCACTTAGGATTCATCTGTTGCCATCCTAGGTTCATGCACTACTAATAAAACAAATTAAGAAGTTTTATAATTCAGAAACATAAAATACCATCAAATACAATCATAATGTAAAAAATAAGACAAATATTGTGCTAAGATATTTTGGCCTTATCGTCCAGCTCTAATGGGAAGAAAACCACACATCGCTGCTGTATATTCAGCAGGCTGTCCCTAGTGGGAGACAAAATTAACACATACAGTATGCTTGTTGGTGACGGTGTAACAATGCCCATTTACTGATGGTTTAACAATGCCAGTTTATTGATGGTTTAACAATGCCAGTTTATTGATGGTGTAACAATGCCAGTTTACTGATGGTGTAACAATGCCAGTGTATTGATGGTGTAACAATGTCAGCTTACTGATGGTGTAACAATGCCAGTGTATTGATGGTGTCACAATGCCAGTTTATTGATGGTGTAACAATGCCAGATTACTGATGGTGTAACAATGCCAGTGTATTGATGGTGTAACAATGCCAGTTTATTGATGGTGTAACAATGCCAGTTTACTGATGGTGTAACAATGCCAGATTACTGATGGTGTAACAACGCCATTTTATTGATGGTGTAACAATGTCAGCTTACTGATGGTGTAACAATGCCAGTGTATTGATGGTGTAACAATGCCAGTTTACTGATGGTGTAACAATGCCAGATTACTGAGGGTGTAACAATGCCAGTGTATTGATGGTGTAACAATGCCAGTGTATTGATGGTGTAACAATGCCAGTTTACTGATGGTGTAACAATGCCAGATTACTGATGGTGTAACAATGCCATTTTATTGATGGTGTAACAATGCCAGTTTATTGATGGTTAACAATGCCAGTTTATTGATGGTGTAACAATGCCAGTTTATTGATGATGTAACAATGCCAGTGTATTGATGGTGTAGCAATGCCAGTTTACTGATGGCGTTAACAATGCCAGTTTACTGATGGTGTAACAATGCCAGTTTATTGATGGTGTAACAATGCCAGTTTATTGATGGTGTAACAATGCCAGTTTGCTGATGGTGTAACAATGCCAGTTTACTGATGGCGTAACAATGCCAGTTTACTGATGGTGTAACAATGCCAGTTTACTGATGGCGTTAACAATGCCAGTTTACTGATGGTGTAACAATGCCAGTTTACTGATGGCGTAACAATGCCAGTTTACTGATGGTGTAACAATGCCAGTTTACTGATGGCGTAACAATGCCAGTTTACTGATGGTGTAACAATGCCAGTTTACTGATGGTGTAACAATGCCAGTTTATTGATGGTGTAACAATGCCAGTTTGCTGATGGTGTAACAATGCCAGTTTACTGATGGCGTAACAATGCCAGTTTACTGATGGTGTAACAATGCCAGTTTACTGATGGTGTAACAATGCCAGTTTATTGATGGTGTAACAATGCCAGTTTGCTGATGGTGTAACAATGCCAGTTTACTGATGGCGTAACAATGCCAGTTTACTGATGGTGTAACAATGCCAGTTTACTGATGGTGTAACAATGCCAGTTTACTGATGGTGTAACAATGCCAGTTTACTGATGGTTTAACAATGCCAGTTTACTGATGGCGTTAACAATGCCAGTTAACTGATGGTAAACTGACACTTTGTAACTGGTAAACTTTGTAACTGACAGGACAGGCGCCTGTCAGTTGCTGTCTGTCCCGCCTCTGGGTACCTGTGTTATTCTTCTGCACTCTGGTTGGTTGCAGTCAAGATTTATTTTCACGTAGGAGGGGAGTACGATGCTTCTTCATCGTCTCCTGTGAGTGAATTTCCACGTCCCATGTAATGTAAGTGGTAACGATGAGTTGAAATACACTTCATTATTGTTTTGTGGCAGATTAATTTATTTTCTTTTGCGTGCTTCATAGGCTTACTGTAGCCAGCCACGGAGTCAGGGCGCATAGGCTATTTACTGTGCTTTGATTGACAAACCTGAACAGCAAGTGTTGTAAAAGATGTCGAACTGACTGAATAAAGTCAATCTCCTATACCCTTTTGCTATTCATAAACCATTCAATGTAGTTATGTGTCCATGGTATTGCATCAGGGCAAGTAAACCAAATGTCTTGTTCGTATTTTCCTAAGATTCAAAGTCCATTTCAAGGCTTAACGTATCTTGTCAGTGTAGCTTAGTGATGGAATATTCGCAAATTAATAGATATTTTAGGTGAATGGAACCTAATAGCCGCAGGGAGTGCTGTTCATTTTGCCCCCTAAATTGCATAATGGTAGACTACTACTGCTTTTTGGTGATTCTCAGTGTTGGCCATGGAGTAGTCAACTGCTGCTTTCTGGGTAGAAAAGCCCATGTTTAACACCTGATTCATACCTGTGGGTCTATTCATGGGAACCTGACTTTGTATGAAAGTGGGGGAGAACAATACTTTTCCTACAATTCTATATTGTTTCTCAACAGGGAATCTATGTTTACTTGACAGAACACCAACTTTTTTCTTAGGTTTTCGCCACAATAAACCAAATTGAAAGAATAGACTAGATTTAGTTTTTCTGACAAGATTACTAATCTACCATCTTCCCTCAGTCCCATCCACATTGATTGATTGCCAGGTCTGAAACCCTACCAACACTGTGACTCACAAACATCCTGCCCCTTCTCCTGGCAGTCCCACCCACAGTGATTGATTGACAGGCTATACTGTTAACATTTACATTTAAGTCATTTAGCAGACGCTCTTATCCAGAGCGACTTACAAATTAAAGGGACAGTTAACCCAAATTACAAAATGAAACATTGGTTTCCTTACCCTAACTGTTCACAACAGCAGAGCAAATAAAATACTTAATTAGAAGAACAAACATAATTGTTGCAATTATGTTTGTGCACGTAATTCTGGGGTGCACGTAATTCTGTCAATAATTCTCGGCATTCATCAGACTGGTATTGACATCACCAATAGCTTTCACAATTTGTTCAAATTCATTTAATGCAGTCGCGGTGGCCCCATTCCCATTGACAAAAATTAAGTGAAGCGAAACCCCCACGGCTAGAGCCCCACAAAAACACGTCATTATCGACTGTGAGAGCAGCCTTTCAACTGGTGGGATCTGTGAGAGTAGCCTTTCAACTGGTGGGATCTGTGAGAGCAGCCTTTCAACTGGTGGGATCTGTGAGAGCTGCCTTTCAACTGGTGGGATCTGTGAGAGCAGCCTTTCAACTGGTGGGATCTGTGAGAGCAGCCTTTCAACTGGTGGGATCTGTGAGAGCTGCCTTTCAACTGGTGGGATCTGTGAGAGCAGCCTTTCAACTGGTGGGATCTGTGAGAGCAGCTTTTCAACTGGTGGGATCTGTACGAGCAGCCTTTCAACTGGTGGGATCTGTGAGAGCAGCTTTTCAACTGGTGGGATCTGTGAGAGCAGCCTTTCAACTGGTGGGATCTGTGAGAGCAGCCTTTCAACTGGTGGGATCTGTGAGAGCAGCTTTTCAACTGGTGGGATCTGTGAGAGCAGCCTTTCAACTGGTGGGATCTGTGAGAGCAGCCTTTCAACTGGTGGGATCTGTGAGAGCAGCTTTTCAACTGGTGGATCTGTGAGAGCAGCTTTTCAACTGGTGGGATCTGTGAGAGCAGCTTTTCAACTGGTGGGATCTGTGAGAGCTGCCTTTCAACTGGTGGGATCTGTGAGAGCAGCCTTTCAACTGGTGGGATCTGTGAGAGCAGCCTTTCAACTGGTGGGATCTGTGAGAGCAGCTTTTCAACTGGTGGGATTTGATTATTATTATGTACATTACCTTCTTACTGTGCCTAGTTTTCTACTTGTCTTTTGATTGTTATTGATTTTGTACTGTTGAGGGAGCTTGCAAGTATGCATTTCCCTGCACTTTTTAAATCTGCTGTAAACGGTGTATGTGACGAAAACATTTGATTTGATAACACAGAGTAACATCTGCTTCAGCTAGACTGAGTGTACAAAACATTAGGAACACCTGCTCTTTCCGTGCCATGGACTGACCAGGTTAATCTAGGTGAAAGATATGATCCCCTGTCAATTGTTAAATCCCCTTCAATCAGTGTAGATGAAGGGGAGGAGACAGGTGAAAGGAGGATTTTTAAGCCTTGAGACAATTGAGACATGGATTGTGTATGTGTACCATTCAGAAGGTGAATGGGCAAGACAAAAGATTTAAGCGCCTTTGAACAGGGTATGATAGTAGGTGCCAGGCACACCGGTTTGAGTATGTCAAAACCTGAAATGCTGCTGGGTTTTTCACGTTCAACAGTTTCCCGTGTGTATCAAGAACGATCCACCACCCAAAGGACATCCAGCCAACTCGACACAACTGTGGGAAACATTGGAGTCAACATGAGCCAGCATCCCTGTGGAACACTTTTAACACCTTGTAGAGTTCATGGCCCCGAGGAATTTAGGCTGTTCTGAGGACAAAAAAGGAGGTGCAACTCAGTATTAGGATGATGATTAGAAATGATCTAAAATCATTTTATGGCAGGGGGTACAGAGATATCCATATGCCATGTTTATGCACCCAGACATACCATAATTTCTCTTCTTTCTCTACTTCCTGGAAACACTGTGGTGATGGATAGAGGCACTTGCGCTCGGCAGCCTCCCAGAGAAGAGAACATTCTCACTCGTCCAAAGTCACCTTGCCTCCACAAACAAATAGCTTTTTTTTTAGGACTCTTTATATTTTCTCCACAGGGCCAATTCAATATGGCCGCCGTTTGGAGAATGTACATTTTTAATGAGCGTGTCACCTGACACAGAATTTAGAGAAAATCTGGACACTTTGTCCCACTGAAGTTTATCATGTATATTTTAAGGTCAGTAATTGTGGGTAAATGTGTGAAGAGGGAAAATTGGTAGCTAATGAAATGGTCTCGGAGATCCTGACCTTTACCTAGCTACGCACTAATCTTACATAACATGTTAACCTTCTGATAAAAAGATGGCCCGCTTGGTGGATCGATTATATTTTTTTGGAGAGGGGGGTACTTGCATCCCTCAACGCACCGGCTATGATTGTCTCGTTCTCTCTCACTTAAATCATAAAGGAAAATAAAAGAGTAAACGATTCCAATCTCCACCTGCGGCCTCTCTCTCTCGTCGGTGGAGTCCTTAACACTCGTCACGAAACGGACATCCGGTCATAGTCCCTTCTCGTATTCAAATCCATTTTCTGCTTTTCTCCGGGCCTGTCAGACGAAGTCATTGCCTGCGTATCACGCCTCTTCATCTTTTGTCAAGGCCCTGAAAGCTGCTAGATGGATATGAAGCCAAACGAGTGATCCCTCTCCTCTACATCTCTCAACTCTTGCATCTCTCCATCCATCCATCCATCCTTCATTCAGCCGAATGGCCGTATTCATTCAGATGTGCTCAGACAGCTAACAGAGTTCTTAGACAAAGCATTCACATAGAGAGAGAGAGAGAGAGAACTATTGAACCCACAATCTTGCCATTTCCAGCGCCACACTTCTACCAACAGAACCTAGAGCAGCAATACAATCCCAGTCTGCGTGCTCCCTTTCTAAAGTACTGGAATTCACATACAGCTAGATCATTTAACAGGCAATGGAGATGCTAACAACTAATTTATTAGTATAGCTCAATCAACTTGGCTGCCTAGCCTGGTGTACAATAGCTAGCTACTGTAGCTGTGTAGGGACGGCTTTCCCTGGGTAGACATGACTGATGTGTCTGGTGCTGCAGGGAAGACAGATCATTCCTGCTGTTAGACTGTCGGATGATGCAACTCTCTGTCAATAGACACTGCAACAACAGACAGCTTGTTTCAACAGCTTCAGTCCTGTCCTCAGTGTGTGTGGGGTAGGGGACAGTGGTGGGGAGGGATACTGTGTGTGTGTGTGTGTGTGTCTCATGAAGAGATGGGTAGATGTGCTTGCATGCTTATGTTTAATAAAAATAATAATAATAACACATTCCACTTTCAGTGCATTCGGAAAGTACTCAGACCCCTTCCCTTTTTCCAAATTTTTTCAGGTTACAGCCATATTCTAAAATCTATTAAATTGTTGTTGTTTTTCCTCATCAATCTACACATAATACCCCATAATGACAAAGCAAAAAAATGCTTTTTAGATATTTTTGCAAATTTATACAAATTAAAAAAACTGAAATATTAAATGTACATAAGTATTCAGACCCTTTAGTCAGTACTTTGTTGAACCACCTTTGGCAGCGATTACAGCCTCGAGTCTTCTTGGGTATGACCCTACAAGCTTGGCACACCTGTATTTGGGGAGTTTCTCCCATTCTTCACTGCAGATCCTCTCATCCTCTGTCAGGTTGGATGGAGAGCGTTGCTGCGCAACTATTTTCAGGTCTCTACAGAGAAGTTCGATTGGGTTCAAGTCCGGGCTCTGGCTGGGCCACTCAAGGACATTCAGAGACTTGCCCCGAAAACACTCCTGCATTGTCTTGGATGTGTGCTTAGGGTCATTGTCCTGTTGGAAGGTGAACCTTTGCCCCAGCCTGAGGTCCTGAGCGCTCTGGAGCAGGTTTTCATCAAGGATCTCTCTGTACTTTACTCCGTTCATTTTTCCCTCGATCTTGACTAGTCTCCCAGAACCTGCTACTGAACAACATCCCCACAGCATGATGCTGCCCCCACAATGCTTCACTGTAGGGATGGTGCCAGGTTTCCTCCAGACGTGAAGCTTGCCATTCAGGCCAAAGAGTTCAAACTTGGTTTCATCAGACCAGAGATTATTGTTTCTCATGGTCTGAAAGCCTTTAGGTGCCTCTTGGCAAACTCCAAGCGGGCTGTCATGTGCATTTTACTGAGGAGTTGCTTCCGTCTGGCCACTCTACCATAAAGGCCTGATTGGAGATAGTTGTCTTTCTGGGAGTTTCCCCCATCTCCACAGAGGAACTCTGGAGCTCTGTCAGAGTGACCATCGGGTTCATGGTCATCTCCCTGACCAAGGCCCTTCTCCCCGGATTACTCAGTTTGGCCGGGCGACCAGCTCTAGGAAGAGTATTGGTGGTTCCAAACTTCTTCCATTGAAGAATGATGTAAGCCATTGTGTTCTTGGGGACCTTCAATGCTGCAGAAATGTTTTGTTACCCTTCCCCAGATCTGTGCCTCGACACAATTCTGTCTCAGAGCTCTATGGACAATTCCTTCGACCTCATAGCTTGGTTTTTGCTCTGTCATGCACTGTCAACTGTGGGACCTTATATAGACAGGTTTATGCCTTTCCAAATCATGTCCAGACAATTGAATTTACCACAGGTGAACTCCAATGAAGTTGTAAAAACATCTCAAGGATGATGAATGGAAACAGGATGAACCTGAGCTCAATTTAGAGTATCATAGAAAAGGGTCTGAATACTTATGTAAATAAGGTATTTCTGTTCATTATTTTTTATACATTTGAAAAAACTTCTAAAAGCCTGTTTTGTCTTTGACATTATTGGGTATTGTGTGTAGATTGATGAGGGAAAAATGTGTTAATCAATTTTAGAATAAGGCTGTAACAAAACAAAATGTGGAAAAAGTGAAGGGGTCTGA
This sequence comes from Salmo salar, assembly GCF_965601325.2. Taxonomy (NCBI): domain Eukaryota; kingdom Metazoa; phylum Chordata; class Actinopteri; order Salmoniformes; family Salmonidae; genus Salmo; species Salmo salar. Next base: position 43,923,184 of record NC_138299.1, read on the forward strand.
ATACTTTCCGAATGCACTGTTTATATTTTCAAGAACCAAATATTGCTTTACAATTGTAGAATATTTTTTTTTTTTAAATGAGCTAAAAACAACACCAGACTAAAGAACCATTAAGTTCTTAATGTAACCTTCTCTTTAGGTGTTATAGTTTTATCATAATGACCTAAATCACTGTATGTAATTATGTATGGCTTTCCAAGAAAGTACGGCATTTACCAGACGCTTACAGTAGTGAGCGGATATATTTTTGTAGTTTTTTCAATGCTGGTCCCTCGGGGTAATCAAACCCACAACCCTGCCATTGCAAGCTCCATGCTCTACCAACTGAGCCACACTAGAACGAGAGACAGAGCTAGAGAAGGAAAGAGAGAGAAGGAAAGAGTGAGAAGAAAGAGAGAGAAGGAAAGAGTGAGAAGGAAAGAGTGAGAAGGAAAGAGAGAGAATGAAAGAGAGAGAAGGAAAGGGAGAGAGAAGGACAGAGAGAGAAGGAAAAATGGAGAGAAGGAAAGACAGAAGGAAAGAGAGGAGAAGGAAAGAGAGAGAAGGAAAGAGAGAGAAGGAAAGAGAAAAGGAACTTGCTTCTGGTGTTGTGTTTTTCCCTCTGGAGGTACTACAGTAAAGTGAGGATGGTGGGCACTGAAACTCACACACACACACACACACACACACACACACACACACACACACACACACACACACACACACACACACACACACACACACACACACAGAGTGCTTTGTTCATGATTCAACATCCTGTTTCCTGAACTGCTGTGAACTCTCATCAAACTCAAAGAAAGTAAGTGATGAACACTAATGCTATTCAAATTGTACGTGTGTGTGTATGCATACGCGTGCAACGTGTGCGTGTGCCTGCATGTAAGTGTGTGTGGTGTGTGTGTGTGTGGTTTGATGCAGGTTTCTAAGTGTATCTATTAACAACGCCAGTGTGACTTTTCAGGGGTAAATGATAGCAAGCTGAGTTACTTATTCAATGACATTCACTGAGTAATGAGACTTATCAACAGGCCTGAGGCCTTGGCTAGCTAGCACAATAACAACAAGAGTCAACTAAATAAACAGTGTCTATTCTGAATTTTTCAAAGAAAATGTGTGTGTACGTGTGTGTGTATGTGTATGTACATGTGTTTGTGCCTCCATGTGTGAGTGTGGGTAACCCAGTGATGTTGTCACGCCCTGACCTGAGAGAGAGGGTTTGTTTCTCTATGTGGTTAGGTCAGGGTGTGGGGTGGGCATTCTATGTTCTGTATTTCTTTGTGTTGGGCCGAGTATGGTTCCTAAGCAGAGGCAGCTGTCTATCGTTGCCTCTGATTAGGAACCATACTTAGGCAGTCTTTTTTCCACCTGTGTTTATGGGATCTTATTTTTGTATTGCTTTGTGTGCCTACAGAATGTGACGGTCGTATTTTCTTTGTTCATTACTTTTATCGTGTTCTGAGTAAATAAATCACGAGATGAACATATTCCACGCTGCACCTTGGTCGACTCCTTGTGACGAACGTTACAGATGTATATACACCCTGGGTTGATGATGTAATGTATTGTACATTGAGAGGCTTTGGAGCCACCGATCGGCCATATTGACACTCCCCTGTAGGAGCTGTCCTCCATAGGAATTAATGGAATTCTACAGGATTTAAATTAAATGTTTCAAGGACAAAATCACATGTATTTAATATATATACAGTGAGGGAAAAAAGTATTTGATCCCCTGCTGATTTTGTGTTTTTGCCCACTGACAAAGAAATGATCAGTCTATAATTTTAATGGTAGGTTTATTTGAACAGTGAGAGACAGAATAACAACAAAAAAATCCAGAAAAACGCATGTCAAAAATGTTATAAAATGATTCACATTTTAATGAGGGAAATAAGTATTTCTATGTTGTCCTGGTATGGTTCCCAATCAGAGGCAGCTGTTTATCGTTGTCTCTAATTGGGGATCATATTTAGGCAGCCATTTCCCCACTGTGTTTTGTGGGATCTTATTTTTAATAAGTGCATGTAGCACCTCTGTCGTCACGGTTTGTTGTTTGTTTCTTTTGGTTGTTTAAAGTTTCACTAAAATAAATATGTGGAACTCAGAGCACGCTGCGCCTTGGTCCGTCTTTATACACAATCGTGACACCCAGACACCTCTGGTTCCAAGCAAAGCAGGGTGGATAAAATGGCCCTTGGTCTAAAGCCTCACACCTCTTACATTACCACCAATACAATAGCAGGATTAACCACAGCATTAAGCCAATGGATACACCAACCGGCTAAATAATCCTGGAATGTTCACTCTTATAAATAAGGTATACACTGAGTATACTAAACATTATGTACACCTTCCTAATATTGAGATAAACCCACGTTTCCCTCAGAACAGCCTCAATTCGTCGGGGTATGGACTCTACAAGGTATCGAAAGCTTTCCACGGGGATACTGGCCCATGTTGACTCCAATGCTTCAGACAGTTGTGTCAAGTTGGCCTGATGTCCTTTGGGTGGTGGAGCATTCTTGATACACACAGGTAACTGTTGAGTGTGAGAAAAAAACAGCAGCGTTGCAGTTGTTGACACAAACTGGTGCACCTACTACCATCTTTTGTCTTGTCCATTTGCCTTTTGAATGACACACATACACAATCCATGTCTCAATTGTCTCAAGGCTTAAAAATCCTTCTTTAACCTGTCTCCTCCCTTTCATCTACACTGATTGATGTGGACTTAACAGGTGACATCTATACGGGATCATAGCTTCACCTGGATTCACCAGGTCAGTTTATGTCATGGAAAGAGTACACTCAGCGTACAGGTTAGCTACTTCACAGAATATTGGTCAAACACCTTTCCATGGCATATGACACCCGCCCTCATGAAAATTCATGATTTTAAATCAATGTCAGTATTGTCCCTTACTTATTTCACAGGAGGTTGGTAGCAAACTTAATTGGGGAGGATGGGCTCGTGCTAATGGCTGGAGCGGAATGAGTGGAATGGTATCAAAGACATCAAACACATGGTTTCCAGGTGTTTGATGCCATTCCATTTATGTCGTTCCAGGCATTATTATGAGCCGTCCTCCCCTCAGCAGCCTCCTCTGACTTATTTCCTATGGCAACCCAACCTATGCAGTAGCTAGCACCACCTCTGCTACAGTTGTTTGAGCACAAACCACTTTCATCCTCCAGGTCTCTGTATCTGATTATCTGTTACAGTCACGTCTCCTTTCATCCTCCAGAACTCTGTATCTGATTATGTTACAGTCACATCTCCTTTCATCCTCCAGGTCTCTGTATCTGATTATCTGTTACAGTCACGTCTCCTTTCATCCTCCAGAACTCTGTATCTGATTATCTGTTACAGTCACAACTCCTTTCATCCTCCAGAACTCTGTATCTGATTATCTGTTACAGTCACATCTCCTTTCATCCTCCAGGTCTCTGTATCTGATTATCTGTTACAGTCACGTCTCCTTTCATCCTCCAGGTCTCTGTATCTGATTATCTGTAACAGTCACATCTCCTTTCATCCTCCAGGTGTCTGATTATCTGTTACAGTCACATCTTCTTTCATCCTCCAGGTCTCTGTATCTGATTATCTGTTACAGTCACAACTCCTTTCATCCTCCAGAACTCTGTATCTGATTATCTGTTACAGTCACATCTCCTTTCATCCTCCAGGTCTCTGTATCTGATTATCTGTTACAGTCACATCTCCTTTCATCCTCCAGGTCTCTGTATCTGATTATCTGTTTCAGTCACACCTCTGATGTAATAAAGACAATATGGAGTGAGTTTCTACAGTATGAGAGTTTTACTACCAGGTAAAGAAAGCCGTATGGATTGCAAAATGGCTATAGATAAAGTATGGTTCTACCCAGAGGAAAATGTCAATGTTATATTGCATTTCCCTCAGTGTACATTAATAAGAAATGACTCAAGCAACATAAACTAAGATGTCATATTTCTGACAATGTCTGAGAATGTACTGCTGCCTATACAGGTGCATTATGAATACAAAATATATCAATTAAATCTATAAAAGATATGTATCAAGGCACAAGGCGAGACCCAGATGCAGACACAGGAGGCAGATGGTTGGAGTCGTACAATGGTAGGCAAGAGAATGGTAGTGGATAGGCAAAAAGGTCAAAACCAGATCAGAGTCCAGGAGGTACAGAAGGCTCGTAGTCAAAGCAGGCAGAATGGTCAGGAAGGTGGGTATAAGGTCCAGAAACAGGCAAGGCTCAAAACCAGGAGGACTAGAAAAAGGAGAATGTAAAAAGCAGGAGAACAGGAAAACCGCTGGTTGACTTGGAAACATACAAGACGAACTGGCACAGAGAGAGGAAACACAGGGATAAATACAATGGGGAAAATCAGCAACACCTGGAGGGGGTGGAGACAATCACAATGACAGGTGAAACAGATCAGGGTGTGACAATAAGAGAAAGCCCATTGTTCTAGGCTAAGAAAGAAAAAAAATATCAAAATGTGGAAAAAAATGTCACATGATCTAATGGAATTCAGGCAGAATTACTAATATAGGCTGTGGGAGAAAGGAAAGGAGAGTTAGTTTAATTTCTCTCCAGCTGGAATTCTCTGGTTCTGTTTCCCAGTTCTCCCTCAGAAGGGAAGATACTCTACTGCCACCTGGTGGTGATATACTGTGGTGGCGCAATAACAAAAACAATTGGGACCATTTTGAGTCCTAACTAGAAAATAAATAAGAGTTAATTGGGTCACTAGACTCCATTAGTCACTGTCATAGATCTTCAGATCAACGGATCAGTCAAACACACACACACACACACACACACACACACACACACACACACACACACACACACACACACACACACACACACACACACACACACACACACACACACACACACACACACACACACACACACACACACACACAGTACAGACATGATGCTCTAAAATCACTAATACACACTCAATTCATATAGAGGTCAACATTCAGTAGATCTGCCTGTCAATAATCATGCTATTGATCCAGACCCACAGAATGACCTCTGTTACTTTTTACTATTTATATGTTGTGCAACTGAGAATGTGTGTGTGTGTGTGTGTGTGTGTGTGTGTGTGTGTGTGTGTGTGTGTGTGTGAGTGTGTGTGTGTGTGTGTGTGTGTGTGTGTGTGTGTGTGTGTGTGTGTGGTGTTGTGTGGGCCCAACAGTAGTTGTCTTCCTGCCATTCCCGGTAATTTCCCGTCTTATCCGTTGGAGCGGAGGGTGCAGGGAAAGACAGATATTTGTGTGGACTGGCAGACCTGAAACACACATTACTCTCCTCGTGTTATTTAAATTAAGTCACTCCATATCTCCAATAACGCGCTTTTGATTCAACAGGGAGGGAGAGAGGGACAGAAAGGGGGGGAGGACAGAGGGACAGAAAGGGGGGGAGGACAGAGGGAAGCGGGGGGAGAGACGACAGAGGAGCACAATTCTACATGTCACTCTTAAATCACAAGAATGTTAACTTGGCTGGCGTACACTGCAGAACCAAAGAGAACGGCCAATCACCAATAACCATGTCTCTGCCTTACTGCCGACATAGTTAATAGGACTGACGTTGTGAGGGAGGGTGGGGTGTGTGTGTGTGTGTGTGTGTGTGTGAGAGAAAGAGAGAGAGTGAGTGTAAAGGTCTGGGTGTAGCTGGTGCAGAGGAGTCAGGCGCAGGACAGCAGAGATGAGTAATAAAAGTACGTTTTCTCAAAATTACCAAGTACATGTAGAATTACCAAGCCCACACTAAAGGAACGAAATACATAAAACAAACACGCACAAAAACCATGGGGGAAAACAGAGGGTTAAATAATGAACATGTAATTGGGGAATTGAAACCAGGTGTGTAAAACAAAGACAAAACAAATGGAAAATGAAAAGTGGATTGGCGATGGCTAGAAGGCCGGTGACGTCCACCGCCGAACGCCGCCCGAACAAGGAGAGGGACCGACTTCGGCGGAAGTCGTGACAGAGAGAGAGCATACACTGTATAGTAAAACCAAATACTTTTTATTTACCTTTATTTCAACAGGGAAGTCATATTGAGACTAAAGTCTCTTTTACAAATCAGCCCTGCACAATACAAAAACAAGCACATACAACAGGCAAGTATATTTAAACATAAATATAGACAATATACACATTATCATGAAGAACACAGTCAATTAAAACAAACACATTCTTCATTATAAAACAACCTCTGTCAGCTGTCTGAATCCTCTGTCAGGGACTTCAAAGCATCCAAAGAAAACTTATTTTGGTGATTATTCCAAACATAGGGTGCAAGGAAATGAAGGAGTCTCCAAAGTTAACAAATCCAATCATTTTTAATCTTAACAGTGTTGTTAGGTAAGTCGGAAGATGATGGAGCAAAGCTTTGTAAACGAAAATAGTGTAAAGATGTGACCTACGTGATTTTATAGAGGTGTGGACAACATTCTGGTAAAGAATGATGTGATGAGTAATAAAACTGTCTCTGTAGGTTGGTGGAAATCCACGTGGACTTAGAAGCCGGGGGTCACCATTATGTAGTCTGCAACAAATTATCCAACACTGTCACGTCCTGACCAGTAAAGGGGTCATTTGTAATTGTAGTATGGTCAGGGCGTGGCAGGGGGTGTTTGTTTTGTGTGTTTTAGGGTTTTTGGTTCTAGTTTTCATTTTCTATGTTTCGTTTTCAAGGTTTGGCCGAGTGTGGTTTCCAATCAGAGGCAGGTGTCTTTCGTTGTCTCTGATTGGAAGCCATACTTAGGCAGCCTGTTTTCCTTTGGGTTTTGTGGGTGGTTGTTTTCCGTTTTGTGTAAGTACCTGACGGAACTGTCGGTTGTCGGTTTTGTTATTTTTTTGTAAAAGTGTTTTCTCATTAAAATTAAAGAAGATGAGCACTATACCCGCTGCGCCTTGGTCTGTCCTTTACGATGCCTCTGACAAACACTTAAGTAAAAATGATGTTGAATAATAATAAACTACATTTATCGAACTGATTCCATTATTATGTGAATAGATGCAACAGGCCCTGTACGTCTCTGGAGGAATCTAGTCAAGGTAGCAAGCCTTGCATTACCTCTCAGTATGACTTTAATCAACATGTTTCTAACTTTCACCGTTATGCAACTATTAAGAGACTAGATACAAATAGATAATCCCGCCCACCAATGTTCTAGCGTTCATTTATTAAGTTAAGTAGATCAGGGATGCTATGTGTACTGTAATGAACAACTATCAAATTATAGGCAATAGTCAATCAAATAAATACTCAAATGAATTTACTCAATTCAACTAATATAATTAATTAATCACGAAATAATTGACAATCAAACCATTCCAGTGAACATGAAATGCATGATACATTACATAATTACACAGAGTATATGACTGTCACCAACATGTTAAGACTTAACGTGGTAACACGTGTCTTCAGTTCAGAAAAGTAGAAATAAGTAGGTGTCTAATACACACAGGAGATAGGTAGAAAGTTCTCAAAGCATGAGCGAATTCACTGCCCTTCACTGTCCCCAACCTGAATTAACGTTTCTTAGCACTTTGCTAGTGAACAAAAGGCAGGAACAACACACCCAGATTCTAATCGAATCAACTAAAATTTGAATGGTATGACCGGACAACAGGTCTGATAACCTATCAACCTAACATTCAATGTCAATTCAGTCACTTTAAAATTCAAAGGGCACTCGCACATCTGAGCTATCGTTGTTGCAGGTGCATTGTAATAGTTGAATGAGATTCACTTTAAAAATACATCAACCAGAAAGCATACAATGGAATAAGACATGAAAATGTGCAGCTCTTTATCAGCTCTTGAAACAAACCCAACACGACAATTGAAATCACACAGCAAAATGTATTTCATAATTTCAAGTTTTAATCAGTCGTCACACCTCTCCTGGCATCAGTGACCCCAGGACTTCCGTGGGAAGGTCTCGTCCTGGAGATTGCCATGGCGATGGTGTGTTTCTCTCCTGTGAGATGAAAATATACAGCCATCCAACCGGACAATGCCAAATTGAATCAAGATGCCAGGCTGGCGTCAGCAAGTCGCATATTCATCACTGGCCTTCATCATCGTTCACATTTGTTCACTCTCTCTATTTTTCGACTGCAACTACTCCTGTGATAAAACAAAGGGCGCTATGATAAATGGCATCCAGGGGTTTAAGAGTAGTGGCAGCTGCACTTTGATAAATAATATCACCGTAATCAAGAACAAGTAGAAAGGTTGACTGGATCTGCTTCCTGCTGACTGGAGAGAGACAACATCTGCATCTAAAAAAAAAGCCCACTTTAAATCTTAGTTTCTTAAAAAGAGATATGTATCGTGTAAAAAGCTCATTTGTATCTTTTTTAAACATTAAATCAATGTCAATTCAAATACCAAGGTATTTGTATGCAGGAACTTGTTTGATTATAGAACCATCCTATGAGTGAAGATGTAAAATCTTACAAAAAACCTTGAAAACAGCATACATTTAGTTTTGCCTGTATTAAGCACAAGTTTTAAATCAGTAAGGGCTTCCTGTACGGACTATAGACTTGTCACAGTCAGGTCAGTAGTTGGGGAAATTGCGTACATTATATTATCATGAGCAGGCGTTAGACCCAGGCCAAATGAGGACAACTAGTTCAATAAAATACCATGATCAACAGTATCAAATGCATTTGACAGGTCCACAAACAAGGCAGCACAATTCATTTTAGTGTCTAAAGCATTGATAATATCATTAACAACTAATGTGGTTGCTATCGTAGTGCTGTGTCTTGGCCTAAACCCAGATTGATTTGTATTCAAAATTCCATGCTCAGATAAAAAAAAAAGAGCAAAGCTGCTTATTTACTAAAGTTTGTAGACTCTTAGCTAGACATGGAAGCCCAGAGATGGGACTATAATTATCAAGATCACTACTATCCCCACCCTTATGGAGCGGCAGCACATAAGATGGTTTTTCATACTTTACGAATATTCCCTGATGACAGTGTTAGATTTAAGATATGGGTTACTGAGGCAGCAATGAGGGGGGACAGCACATTTGAGAATACCCGGCTCCAGTTGGTAAGCCCCTGTGGATTTCTTGGTATCTATAGCAAGTAAGGCATCAATGACTTATTTTTCTGTGTATTGCCAAAATGCTAAAATGCAAAATTCCCAAATCTTTTAAAAAGCTAGCCCACTGGAAAAAAAAGACCATTAAATGCATCAATGATTACATTTTGGTCCGTAATGGGGCCAGAGTCTGAATTAATTTGTTGGGGCAGAGAGGAGGAAGTACAACCCTTCAAGGATTTGACAGTTTTCCAGAATTTAGCCGGATTCCCCTTACAATCAGAAAAAAGTGGTTACGTAAGATTTAGCCTTTTTGATTAGTCTTACACATTGATTCCTCAGTTGCCTAAAATATTGCCAATCCGGGCCACTCCTGTGTTTCTGGCCTTGACCCGAGGCAACATTTCTCATGCAAATGACTTTCGATAATTCAGAAGTTAACCAGGCATTCAATCTATGTTTAACTCTCAGAGTTTTGAAGGGGACATGATTATCTACAATAGTGTTAAAGACATTTACAAAAAACTTTAAAACTAAATCAGTTTCAGGGATGGCTGAGATACAATCAAGGTCACTAAAATAAAGATCGTGTAAAAACACCTTGTTTACTAAAGTTTGTTCATTGTAGTGATGACACAAGGCTTAGATTTATCTCTGACACAGACAACACTGCAATGGTTGTATTAATCAAAATAAGATAAATCAAGGTGGATTTTGATGGATCTTTAGGGTTCGGCCATCTAAGCTCAGTTATCAGCTGAGATAGGTTTACCTCAGAGCAAATATATTTCAGCGTATCCGACACTGGCGTCCTCAATATTAAAATCGGCCATAATTAATAGTTAAAATTTACCATACTTAGATACACTCCAACTAGTGTCAGCTGGTTATTATGACCAAGGTCCACATTAAGAACGATTATCAAACTGCTTGGGACAGAGTTAGCAAGAGATTCTGTCTAATCAGCAAACATTACAACAGGACAGTGACTCATCACTGTCCAGCACAGAATTATTCAAGCAAATTTCAGAAATTACCAGAATGTCCATGTTGGATTGAGAAGCAAAAATTTAAATCAAATCCATCTGGCATTTTACATGAACAAATCCAAGATCGCGTCTGTGGAATTTCAGGTCAGATGGAGTCTCAAAATACAAGCATGCTATGTTCAGTGGGTAACCCCTTATTTGAAAAGACCATGGGATTGGTTTGAATTGGTATAGATGCAAGATTGTCTAGAATTGACTCATTGGGCCTATACCTCGAATGGGGAAGTGGGTTAAAACAAGAGTCAATGAGGGTTATCTGTTGCGGGCCTGCAGTATGATGACAATGCTGATCATTTCTGGTTGGGATTACTTGAGCGGGACTAGGAGTATTAATAAATCAATCTCTCAGCGCAAACTTGAAATGCGACGACAGGGTCCAGGCACCAAGATGATTTGGAGGGACCCCATTCTCTCTGTAGAGCATTTTCTGTTTCCAAAAGGTGTCAAACTTATCCACAAAAGTAACTCTAACAGTACACTCATAGCCAGTCGTGTAGTGCCAGCAGCTTACTGAATCGATCCATGCCACGATTAAGAGTGACGGCACTGGGCCTGAAATAATTGGACGCTTGTTGGAGTCTTTCAGAGTTCCATTCACTTTAAAATCCTGTTTCAGATGTTCCAAGCTACCCATCCTAATGACATTAGATCACACATGGACAACAACAGACAGTCCCCGTGTTCTGGCGTAAAACAGTAGGAAGCAGCCTAGTAATGCCCTGTACCTGAGCCCCAGGATAGCACAAGGTTTTTGCCTCGGTACCCGAGATGTTTCTCACCATATAGCTGGCGATGATAACGCCTGGTGATATGGCAGAGAAAGATGGTTTGTTCCCACCTCTTTTCAAAGACACAGTTCAACCTCCTGGCTCTAGAGTCAGTTGTTCATTACAGAGACTCACAGACACATCAGAGTGAGAGTCGTTGACTCAGTCAATGTTACTTCAACATGACCTTGTACCTAAACACACTTTTCAAGCCTATACGATCAAATCAAATTAAATCACAGTTTATTGGTCATATGCACAGAATGCAGTGTAAACGGTGCAGTGAAACACAATGAAATGGGACCATTATCTAAGATATACTCAGACTAATCACAAACAAGATATTATACTTAATAACACTCACAGCCTACGATGGCCTCTGGCGCTGTACTATATTACATTAAATAATCATTACATGTTCTTCTATTGCCTATTCCTCTAGTGTTTAACAAATAAACTGATGTTTTCCAGCAGGTCAATGAAATGTAAACTACTCGACGTTACAGGAGCTCGATAAAGCTAAACTATTCAAGTCTTAGAGGAATCTCTAGTGTGCTAGATTAAATCACATTGGATGTTTATGCAGTACCTGTTTATAAGGCGAACTGCCCACTCAAACATACCTTTTTCTGATTTTATTTGGGAAACAGGCTATTATGTGTGCTTGTCGGCCATCTTTTATAGGGTCAGGTGACAGGTCAGCTGATGGTCACCTGATAGGTCACCTGATGCAGAGACCATTTTGGTTAGGAATAGTTTCCATTAAATCATTCAGATTACTGTGTAAATACTACAATGTGGACTTAATTGAATTGAGCCCTTTTAATCAGAATATGAAGCACTGTCTCTAGCACCCCTAGTGGCTGTAACATCTATGAAAACACCTCAGAAAGGAAACAAACAGCAATTACCTTTAGACGTCTTCAGAGGGGTCTTCAAAGTGTGTGCGTCTTTGTCTGTGTGTGTGTGTCTGTGTGTGTGTGTGTGTGTGTGTGCATGTGTATGTGTGTGTGTGCATGTGCATGTGCACTTTTTGTGTGTATAGATAGACAATAAACAGTACTCACGATCATTGCACCGCGTGCCGGTGAAGGAGGTCATGGAGCAGTCACAGGTGTAGTTCTCCCACTGCTGGATACAGACGCCCATGTTGGTACATGAGTCCTCCTGACAGGTGGTGCTAGGACCTGCAGGTGGCAGAGCAGAGCCATGTGATACCAGGGTACAGGTGGCAGAGCAGAGCCATGTGATACCAGGGTACAGGTGGCAGAGCAGAGCCATGTGATACCAGGGTACAGGTGGCAGAGCAGAGCCATGTGATACCAGGGTGCAGGTGGCAGAGCAGAGCCATGTGATACCAGGGTGCAGGTGGCAGAGCAGAGCCATGTGATACCAGGGTGCAGGTGGCAGAGCAGAGCCATGTGATACCAGGGTGCAGGTGGCAGAGCAGAGCCATGTGATACCAGGGTGCAGGTGGCAGAGCAGAGCCATGTGATACCAGGGTGCAGGTGGCAGAGCAGAGCCATGTGATACCAGGGTACAGGTGGCAGAGCAGAGCCATGTGATACCAGGGTGCAGGTGGCAGAGCAGAGCCATGTGATACCAGGGTAGCAGGTGGCAGAGCAGAGCCATGTGATACCAGGGTACAGGTGGCAGAGCAGAGCCATGTGATACCAGGGTGCAGGTGGCAGAGCAGAGCCATGTGATACCAGGGTGCAGGTGGCAGAGCAGAGCCATGTGATACCAGGGTGCAGGTGGCAGAGCAGAGCCATGTGATACCAGGGTACAGGTGGCAGAGCAGAGCCATGTGATACCAGGGTGCAGGTGGCAGAGCAGAGCCTGGCCAGGGTGCAGGTGGCAGAGCAGGCCATGTGATACCAGGGTGCAGGTGGCAGAGCAGAGCCATGTGATACCAGGGTACAGGTGGCAGAGCAGAGCCATGTGATACCAGGGTGCAGGTGGCAGAGCAGAGCCATGTGATACCAGGGTGCAGGTGGCAGAGCAGAGCCATGTGATACCAGGGTACAGGTGGCAGAGCAGAGCCATGTGATACCAGGGTGCAGGTGGCAGAGCAGAGCCATGTGATACCAGGGTGCAGGTGGCAGAGCAGAGCCATGTGATACCAGGGTACAGGTGGCAGAGCAGAGCCATGTGATACCAGGGTACAGGTGGCAGAGCAGAGCCATGTGATACCAGGGTACAGGTGGCAGAGCAGAGCCATGTGATACCAGGGTACAGGTGGCAGAGCAGAGCCATGTGATACCAGGGTACAGGTGGCAGAGCAGAGCCATGTGATACCAGGGTACAGGTCTGAGCGCTAGCTCCTCCAACAGCTCCTCCAACAGGTACCATGCAGAGGTGTCAGAGCACGTCAGTGGGCCATGCATTAGTCAGGTTAGTACATTATATGAATTACAGAGGTGTTATTGTATCATAGAAGTACACCAAAGTGAAGAAGTTATTTTAAAACACACACGGCATTCCCTCCAAGTAGATTTTAGTAAGACGTTTAGTGTGTACAGACATTGAACAGGGTGCTGGATGTGTTTTCAACATGGCTGGTTGATGAGACAACTGGTGGATTCAGACAAACTGACTAGACTAGGGTCACGTACTGTCATATTGAGTGTCTATAACTGTATAATAACATGGTTATAACTGTGTAATAACATGGTAAGTACTTACTCTACACAGTCTACAGTGTTGGTACATGTTGTTCAATAGAAATTACAATGATTATAACACTTTTTTTGGAGTATAGATTATGTGATGTTATTGAGAGTTTATTTTGCAATAATATGACAATGTTCAAACCATAACCTTATATAATGCATACATACTGGATGTAACTACACGCCGTAGTTCCATTATGCCCGTTCATGTCAACCCCATGTGGACACACAGTTTTAGAGCCACCAGAAGTTAATATGAAGTGTGACCCGGTGTAAGCTCTCCCTTCCCTCAACCCCCTGCTCTAACCTAGACCAGTCTACATACAGAGACACTGGAGAAGATGTACCAGTGCAACAGAAAGAGGATCATGAGACAAAACATTTTATAGCAAAGTGGTGCACATAGGATATGTGCTTTTGTTATATAAATGTTGGTGTGGTGGTGTCCAGTTAAGTCCAGGGCTGTGTTTCATTCCAGAAAGGTGTTCCCTTACCCCTCTGTCCTCGTCCACTCCCCTTCACAGAACCGAGACAACGGGTCAGACCCTTTCCAGTTCTGTGAAAAGGGAATAAACGAGGGAATATCGGAGGATACATCTATGTGGAATGAAACATAGACCAAATAAGGACTTGAGACTCACCACCATCCAGACTCATCCAATGTTTTTAAGAGGAAGTGCAGTCTCTACTGTGCAGCAGTGCAAAAACCAATTCAGTGAAAAACATCGGGACAATATTTCCACCAGAAATGGAAAAACCATGTGAAAGAAAAGATTTATGCAAGATAAAATGATTCACTTCATGTTTGTTTCTTCTTCTACAGGTACCAAAGTAACCTGAAATACATCCATAAAATAGTAACAATAATACAAGCTGCAAGTGAAGAAGAGTGAAGAAGAGGTCAATGTTCCTGAACACTAAAGAAACACTTTCATCTGTCCTGGTGGTACATGAGACATGCTTTATTAAGTTGGAAGAGACAGTGCCTGTTCTGCTGAATGTGCTCATATAACCAAACTGACATTCATCTACCATGTGTGTGTGTGTGTGTGTGTGTGTGTGTGTGTGTGTGTGTGTGTGTGTGTGTGTGTGTGTGTGTGCGCGCGCGCGCGCGCATCTGTCCATGTTCTCTGTAGAATGTGCTACTGTATTCATCTGCCTGAACACATTCCCAGTGGAAACATTTGTTGATATTACTCAGCTAAGGCAGTAGATATCTCTTTCTTCATCTGGGTGTGAATCTTTATTTCAAAAAATAAATATGTCTTAAATCCCCTCAGAGTGGACTTTGGATATGGACATGAGAGCCATGACTTCTCTAGAACATCATCTGTCAGTCTCCAGCCTGCACTGATGGCAGGCTGCTCTCGCATTCTAATGAAACTGTCTGTCAAACTGTCGGAATCTCAAATTTAACTTAGGTCGACCGTCCCTTTAATTAGCTTACTAATTACACTGGCCTATCAGGGGGGCTTCCACACTCCAGGCCTAAAATCATTTGAAGGGGAGGGGGGGATCGTGTGTGTGTATGTATGTGTGTGTGTTTGCCTTTCAGGATGTGTGTGTGTCGACCCAATGTGGAAGACTTAGCGGATTCCTCAGCAACGCTGCCAAGACAGGCTATACACGGCACGATACCAAAAAACAAGATCTGCAGACATACAGTGCTTTCGGAAAGTATTCAGACCTCTTGACTTTTTCCACATTTTGTTACGTAACAGCCTTATTCTAAAATCAATCAAATAGTTTTTTTCCTCTCATCAATCTACACACAATACCCCATAACGACAAAGCAAAAACTGTTTTTTAGAAATGTTTGCAAATGTATTAAATATAAAATCAGTAAGTATTCAGACAATTTACTCAGTACTTTGTTGAAGCACCTTTCGCAGCGATTACAACATACAGTTTTCTTGGGTATGACGCTGCAAGCTTGGCACACATGTATTTGGGGAGTTTCTCCAAATCTCAATTTAAAGTCTCATGGCAAATACTTATGTAAATAAGGTATTTCTGTTTTTTATTTTTAATACATTTGCAAACATTTCTAAAAACCTGTTTTCGCTTTGTCATTATAGGGTATCGTGTGTAGATTGCTGAACATGTATTTTTTTTATTCAATTTTAGATTAAGGCTGTAACGTAACAAAATGTGGAAAAAGTCAAGAGGTCTGAATACTTTCCGAAGGCACTGTAATCATACAGGCGGCTAATGTTTTATTCATGCAAAAGCTTCCATCACAATCATTAGTCTGTCTCCCTGCCCACCTGCCTGCCTCCCTGCCCACCTGCCTACCTCCCTACCCACCTGTCTCCTGCCTGCCTCTGCCTGCCCACCTGCCTGTCCGCCTGCAGGCCTCCCGGCAAGGCAAAGCCAGGGTACGCCGTAGGACTTGCAGCCCCTACCTACAATTCTCCAGAAGTGAACCATTTTATAACAAGCACATAGCCAGCTGCAAAAAATCTTTCAATACCTGGCGATGTTCACTGTCTATTGTGCTTAAAGGTGACATCATCAAACACAGCTTGAAGACTTCCTGCTTTACCGCCAACACTATCAGAGTTTAAATCAGCCAAAATTGCTATTGGATTTTCTCTGTTTGTGCTCTACCTTGAGGCCAAAATTCAGTTGTTGTTTTCTGTAAGCAGGAAGTCACCCCACTGTGTACGATGATGTCATCTTGCTTAGAGTACCTTTAAGCCAAGGTATTTTTCTTTAGTGAGTGGTGACACATAACATTACAAGCTCAGAATGTGATTTGAACCTTCTACCTTGTAGGTCAGCTTTGGTGAAACCGACTTTGTTAGAGAAAAGAACAGAAAGTGAAAAAACGATAAAACAAGGTTAGTAGGTGGCCAATGATTGTCGGGTTAATAAAGCCAGCACTTTACTAACAGGGACATGCCCCTTAACTTCTCTAAGGAAGGGGTCAGGGGTAAGGGCTATGCTACCATGACAACCAAAAATAAGGGACTGATGAAATAGATGGGGACAGTACAGAGAAAACATGCAGATGAAAATGGGTATGGATCAGAGATTTTGACCCTATGGAGACACACTGTATATGTATATGTGTCACTTCAACAAATGTATTAGGATGCGCACTGGACAACCGGTTTAGCTACAAGTTAACCTGTTCAGTAATTACACATTATTCAGAAGCAATTTGTTAAAACAGTAATATTTATGTGGAAATTACAACAAGAAATAACATAGACATCTGCATTGAAACCTGCACATGAATTGGAATGTTTTCATTTTACATCGATTTTACAAATGTATTCAATCAATATCAATTAGGTATTTATTTACTTTTTTTTTTTTAGATGTATTGTCTACTCAAAGCATAATGGGACAATTGCTGCTCAAGAATAATGACAACACAAAGGTTAGTATGAATATGTTTTATCATGAAGGGATGAGGACAAATGACACAAACACAGCGATAGACAGTGCAAACCCATAACGTTGTTTTATTAGAGAGTTGACCTAGTGTTTCCCCGGGCCTGCCGTTCAGTCCCCCAGCGCTTCCACCTATGTACAGAGGCATCGGCGCCATCTAGTGAGGGTTTGCCTCGATTACACTAATCTATGCCAAGTAGACCTAGAACTGCAGGTTGATGGTTGTCACTAGTTACCACAGCCACAAAGTCAAAATTGGCTATATAATTCAGGAAAAAAAAAAAAATAGTTTTTTAAAAATTAATTTAAGGTGAGGCTTAGGCATAAGGTTAGCAGTGTGGTTAGTGTGCCGAGTCCCAAACTACCGGAAACGGAAAGAGAGCCTGTGAAGCAAATTCCGGTTTTGGACGTTAACAAGGCAAAACTCCTCCTCCACATTTACTGAATTGGTTGAATGGTGCAGAAGACATTATTATATTTTTTATGTAGGGGGATCTAGTTTCAGCCGTTTCTTTTACACTTGCTATGTTAGGTTAGAGTTAAGTTCAAAATCTGATTTTAAGAAGAGAAATCGTAGAAATATAAATAATCTATAACCATAATTATGACTCTTTGGCTGTGGTAACTAGTGACAACCAACATGAAGTCCCTCAAACTGGTGAGTTGAGGTAGTAGAAGCACTATCGCAAACATACAAATGCGAGCTCTCATCTGAACATGAATAAATAGCCAGCTTTAATTACACGCCTTAGCGCTGAGATAGATAAAAACAGGTGCGGATAGCATGAACACACTACCCTATTCACAACCAATCGCAAATCAATATGACAGTTGAATTATAAAATTGTCATGCAGTTTTAAATCGGGGATCAAACAGTGGACTTTTACATGAAATTACAACAGTCAGCAAAGTTACAGGTCATTAGGGGTCGTCACTGGTTACCACAGCCACAAAGTCTTCATGTTGGCTGTTCTAGAGAGTGCGCACCTACTGCATCTCATTTCTGGCATTTCCTGTGTAGTTCCCTCCACATTGTTTGGCATAATCCATTCTGATAGTTGAGGGAGTTGTTGGTTGCGTATAGACAATGTGCTGTTGCTTCGGCTCTCAGGTATTGGATTAAGCTGTGTGAGTCTGTTTTGGAATTTTGACCTTGTAGCCATTAGGTTGCTAGTACTAAGTACGTTGCGACCATTAATACTGTCTGTTTCTGTCAACTTGAACCTGGACTGCAAATTTGTAAATGGTCCCGTGTGGCTCAGTTGGTAGAGCATGGTGTTTGCAACGCCAGGGTTGTGGGTTTGATTATCACGGGGGACCAGTACGGAGAAAAAAATGTATGAAATGTATGCATTCACTACTGTAAGTCGCTCTGGATAAGAGCGTCTGCTAAATGACTAAAATGTAAATATTGTCATCACTGTGGGCCTACAACACTGTTAATAAAATCATTTATTTTTGATTACGTTACTCCATCTGTTGTCCCACTGTGTGCTCCAAAACCCAACTAACTAGGCAGCCATTAGTCTGGACAGTTAAGTTCATACTATGGCAAATATTTAGCAAAAAATAAATGTGAACACACATTCTCATAACCACTCACAGACAAACAGAATTACAAAAAATAAGAAATGATATGAATGTGATACAACAGATAGTCCCACATACATCATGGTGTACACACTGTAATCTGTAATGAGGGGAAGATTTATGGGGACATTAATATTGCGTTATAGATATATACTCCACAATAGTCATAATGTCATGGTATATTAGGTTCATATTGCACCATTGTGTGGCTCTCTGATATGGTAATTTCAAAATAAGACAACAAAAAATAAACAATAAATACACAACGGAGATGTTGAAATTGAAAACAGAACAAAGAAACAACACGCTCCGGGTAAAACATGTACATAAAGCAAATTGATTCACATGCAAGCAATAATGATCAATGAAAACTGAGCAAAAACTATATTAACAACGTTTTTTTTTTTTTAAACGATCAAGAGCCAAGAGTATTGCAGGAAAAATTGTTCATTGGAATGAAATTTGATGCTATAGTGTAATATTTCAATAGGCCGTTGTCTCACTTAACTGAAGTACACGGAATATTTGAGATAGACACTAAACTAACGGAAATCTATGGAAATTTAGTTTTGCGTACACAACGCATACAAGCTCTTGTATCGTTTCTGACTGGAGCTTTCATATGTCTCCATATATAGATATTACAATTTTTATAAATATTATCTAAGGCGCTGCATCTAAGTGCTAGAGGTGTCACTACAGACCCTGGTTCGATTCCAGGCTGTATCACAACCGGCTGTGTTTGGGAGTCCCATAGGATGGTGAGTGAGATGACCAGAAGGGTTAGTAGGATGGACGGGGGAGGGTAAGGAACGAGGGAGGTGAAGGTACTGTTGGAGAAAGAATGGGCTGCCTGAACTGTCCTTGTAGTTTGAGTTTGAGCTGAAGTCTGAGTCGGACATGGTTTTGAGGGAAGGTGTACCTTCGCATCCGCGCTCAATCTGCCCACTGCGGAAAAGCGCGTCCTGGAGGAGGTCAGGGAGGCGGCCGTTGAGGTCCACTGAGGCCAGGCAGCCCTGGAAACCGTCCCTGGATGCCACCAGCTTGGGCAGGATACTGTACATACCAGGGCCCAGCCCAGCAATAAACAGGTCACCTGGAGGGAGGAGGAGAGGACACGGACACCAAAATGTACTGACAGTCTAGCTTCATCACTAAGTATTTTATTTGACTGTCCTGGTGGTCAAATAAATGTTTTATAGTCCTGTATCTGCAAATAAATGTGATAAAGAATATTTTACATTTTATTTATTTCTAAGAATTCATCCTAACCAACTAAGGTGGACGTGTGTAACTCAAAACCACAATAGTCCACTAAAGCCTTAGCTCTAGGACCTGGATATTCAGGTCTCAGACAAGGTTAGTCACAATGATACTCTATCTGTCAGGTCACTGAACCACCTCTGTTATATACTCTACCTGTCAGGTCACTGAACCACCTCTGTTATATACTCTACCTGTCAGGTCACTGAACCACCTCTGTTATATACTCTACCTGTCAGGTCACTGAACCACCTCTGTTATATACTCTACCTGTCAGGTCACTGAACCACCTCTGTTATATACTCTACCTGTCAGGTCACTGAACTACCTCTGTTATATACTCTACCTGTCAGGTCACTGAACCACCTCTGTTATATACTCTACCTGTCAGGTCACTGAACCACCTCTGTTATATACTCTACCTGTCAGGTCACTGAACTACCTCTGTTATATACTCTACCTGTCAGGTCACTGAACCACCTCTGTTATATACTCTACCTGTCAGGTCACTGAACCACCTCTGTTATATACTCTACCTGTCAGGTCACTGAACCACCTCTGTTATATACTCTACCTGTCAGGTCACTGAACCACCTCTGTTATATACTCTACCTGTCAGGTCACTGAACCACCTCTGTTATATACTCTACCTGTCAGGTCACTGAACCCCCTCTGTTAATATTCTACCCGTCAGGTCACTGAACCACCTCTGTTATATACTCTACCCGTCAGGTCACTGAACTACCTCTGTTATATACTCTACCTGTCAGGTCACTGAACCACCTCTGTTATATGTTCTACCTTTCAGGTCAAGGTTCTTGGCTCCGTTGACCACCTGACTGGTTGCCTTGGCGTCCACCTTCAGAGTGTGAATGTTGCTGTTGTCACGAGTGATGACCACATTGTGCCACTGGTTGTCATGTAGAGCCCGGTCGCTGTTGCCCTTGATGACGTTGGGCCCATTGCCAAGATCAAACACATAGTGGATGTACCTGAGGGAGGTTAAAGGTTACTCTGGTCACTGAATAGAATACATGTTGTACCGATAGGGGTGGTGCAGCAGAGGAGATCACCTCTTGGCCTCCGTGAGTGGAGTGGTTGGTCAGCGATTAGAATATGTCAAAATGGTTACATTTAACCATTGTAGTTCAAAGTAATTTATCTAGACATACAGATGTCAGATCTTAATTTGATGGCTCTTTTCTGGCTTTTTTTTTCCCCTTCTTCCTACCATCAGGAAATTAAAATGAGCGTCGTAATTTAGACACGTTCACTGAAAACCCGCAGTTCTCTTTCTCTCCATGCGGGGGGGCAGTCGAGTCATTCGGAACAGTGCCAGCTTATGAAAATCATCATCATCGCTTGCTGAAACGCTAAAAGCACCAAACAGAATATGAAAAACTGTCCTATTGCAGCAATAGGCCTATATGTCCTTTTACCGTAACATTAAAATGTATGTGAAATACATCCACACATCAACAACCTTTTGTTTTTATAATAATAATAACACGAGATATATTGGTGTCCACTACAACATACATATCCGAAATACAGATTACACTACTATAGCCTATCAAAACTAATCACATTGTTACGGATACAGGTATCCTGTATGTGTATTTCTTTTCTCTCCTTCTCACAGGTGACAATCATCACTCTCCAATCAGAAGACACCTGTTCCTTTTCCCTCAACCAATCACATCCCCTTGGTTTAAAATCTCTCTCTCTCTCTCTCTCTCTCTCTCTCTCTCTCTCTCTCTCTCTCTCTCTCTCTCTCTCTCTCTCTCTCTCTCTCTCTCTCTCTCTCTCTCTCTCTCTCTCTCTCTCTCTCTCTCTCTCTCTCTCCTCTCTCTCTCTCTCTCTCTCCTCTCTCTCTCTCTCTCTCTCTCTCTCTCTCTCTCTCTCTCTCTCTCTCTCTCTCTCTCTCTCTCTCTCTCTCTCTCTCTCTCTCTCTCTCTCTCTCTGTCGTCTGTGGGCAGTTATACACATTAGCCATTGAGCCTTTTTTAGGCCTGCTACGCAGGAGACTGCAGGGAGTGTGCTGGACAGGTATGGGTGTGGTGACAGGCATAGCAGTGTCAGCATATGCAGATGATGTCTCTGTGATGGTCAGGGATGGTCAAGATATGCAGGCACTGGAGACCAGTCTGAAGGTGTACGAGGGAGCTTCATCAGCTAAGGTAAACTGGGGCAAGAGCAAAGCTCTGTTATGTGGGGCATGGGGGGATAGGGCCCCTCCTCTGCTTCCAGGGGGTTTGCAGTGGGGTTGTGAAGGGCTTAAAGTGTTGGGGGTGTACCTGGGCTCGGAGAGGTGGGTCAGGAAGAACTGGGAGGGGCTGTCACAGGCAGTGGTGTCAAGACTGGCCAGGTGGAGGTGGCTCCTGTCCCAAGTGTCATATAGAGGGAGGGTGCTGATAATTAACAACCTGGTGGCATCCTCCCTGTGGCATAAACTGGCTGTCCTCAACCCCCCGCCGGTCTGCTCGCAGACCTGCAACGCAAGCTGGTGGACTTCTTCTGGTCGGGCCATCACTGGCTGAGGGCGGCGGTGTTGTATATGACCGTCCACGAAGGAGGACAGGGCCTGGTGGAACTGGAGAGCAGGATGGCTGCTTTCCGGCTAAAGGCGGCACAGAGACTGCTGTACCATACTGATGTTGGCTGGAGGGAACCAGCATGCGCGCTACTGAGGAGAGCTGGAGATTTAGGGTTGGACCGGCAGCTGTTCCTCATGAAGCTGGAGAGGCTGAGTACAGCAGGTCTCTCCGATTTTTACTCTGCGGTGCTGAGGGCCTGGCAGCTGCTAAGGCACACACGAGAAGGGGGTGTGGAGCCTGGGCTGTGGGTGTGGGAGGAGCCTATCTTCCACAACCCAGCCATCCCTTTGAGATCGGTCCGGTCGGCCACCCTGCAGAGGCAACTGATGGCAGGGGGTGTAAAAAGGCTGGGTGACTTGAGACTCCTGGGAGAGGAGGGGTGGAAAAGCCCGGAAGTCTTGGCAC
Source organism: Salmo salar (assembly GCF_965601325.2). Lineage (NCBI taxonomy): Eukaryota > Metazoa > Chordata > Actinopteri > Salmoniformes > Salmonidae > Salmo > Salmo salar. The sequence goes on from NC_138299.1 coordinate 43,946,025, forward strand.
AGCAAACAGGAATAACGTCTCTTAGGCTGCTGGAGAGATTCCTGGAGGAGGTCCAGGAGGCACTGTCTGAGCCGGTAAGGGGGATGTTTGAGCAGCCAAAGGGAGAGGGGCCACCAATGTTTCCGCCACTGCAGGTGACGGCAGAGACTGGAGACTGGCAAGGGGGTCTGGAGGACTTGTTAGATTTTAACACTCCGAGCCTGGGGGAGTTTGAAGGGGTGGGAGGTAAAGCCCTCTACAACCTCTGTGTTAAGGTGAGGAACATTAGGAGCCTAACAGGAGTGAAGGCACATCAGTGGCAGTAGGTATGTGGGGTGGAGAGTATGGTGGGTTTTAGATGGAGGGGGCTCTACAAACCCCCAGTACCAAAGAGGTCAGGGGACCTCCAGTGGAGGGTTCTACATGGAGCCCTGGCCACTAACAGCTGGTTGGCACGGGTTGAACCGGGAGTCGGGCAGGAGTGTCATTTCTGTAAAATGAAAGAAACTGTGATTCATGTGTTTTCTGTGTGCACCAGGTTCATGCCATTACTGTCTCTGTTGGAATGTCTGTGTGAGAGGTTGGGGGTGGTCTTTACTGTTGGGGTGTTCATAATGGGGTACAGGTATTCAAGTAAGGAGAAGGAAAAATGTGTTTTGTTGAATTTTCTGTTTGCTCAGGCAAAGTTAGCTATTTGGCTAACAAGGAGGAACAGGGTCAAAGGTGGGGGGATAACAGACCCTTTATTATTGTTTAATGGGATGGTCTCTGCGCGCCTTAGGGTTGACTTTGAGTTCTATAAAATGATAAAAAGTGTGGAGATGTTTCAGGAGATATGGTGTGTTGGGGGGGCTGTCTGTATAGCTGGGGAAGATGTTTTGGATATACGGTTGTAGGAGTGGGTATTGTCTTGAGTATTGTGATGTTGGCTTGTATCATGTGGTTGCTGGAAAGGCGAGTATGGTACATGTATGCATTACAGGATGTATTTTTGGTTTTATTTTTAAGGGGGAGGTTGGGTGGTGAGTTTTAAATGAAATGAGAATGTTTCAGTAAAGAAAGACAAAAGTCAAAGTCTCTCTCTCTCTCTCTGTGTGTGTGTGTGTTGTTTGGTGGGAAAAGGGGGTACCAAGACAAGTCGCCCATGGGCATACATTACCCGTATGAATACTTTGTCTAAGTACCCTAGTTAGAACTGAGCGGACCACCCACTGTATTTTTGGTTAGCTAGCTAGTTAGCTGTTCTTGATGTTGGCTAGTCTAGTTTAGGGGTGTTCTGGATTATTGTTTCTTTGCTTGGGTCCAGCTCAGCCCCTTTTCTCACACCCCATTACCGTTTGACGGTAGATTTCAGGTGTCTGTGGTTTTAGTTCTCACTGTTACTTGTCACTATTATAAGTTGCATGGGTTATGTTACGGGTCTCGTCTCCATTCCCCCTAGAATGGAAAGGGGGAGGTAGAGAAAGATAGGGGAGGTAGGGAAAGATAGGGGGAGGTAGGACATATAAGGAAGGATAGGGGGAAGTATGGAAAGATAGGGGGAGGTAGGACATATAAGGAAGGATAGGGGGAAGTATGGAAAGATAGGGGGAGGTAGGGAAACACAAGGGGAGGTAGAGAAAGATAGGAGAAGAAGGGAAATATAAGGAAAGATAGGGAGAGGTAGGGAAAGATAGGGGGAGGTAGGGAAAGACAGCGGGAGGTAGGGAAATATAAGGAATGAAAGGGGGAGGTAGGGGGAGGTAGGGAAAGACAGGGGGAGGTAGGGAAAGATAGGGGGAGGTAGGGAAATATAAGGAAAGATACGGGGAGGTAGTGAAAGATAGGAGAAGTAGGGAAATATAAGGAAAGATAGGGAGAGGTAGGGAAAGATAGGGAGAGTTAGGGAGAGTTAGGGAAATATAAGGAAACATAGGGGGAGGTAGAGAAAGATAGGGGGAGGTAGGGAAAGATATGGGGAGGTAGGACATAAGGAAGGATAGGGGGAAGTATGGAAAGATAGGGGAGGTAGGGGAATATAAGGAAAGATAGGGGGAGGTAGGGATAGATAGGGGAGATATGTAAAGATCGGGGGAAGTTGGGGGATGTGAGGGGGAGGTAGAGAAAGTGAGGGGGAGGTAGAGAAAGTGAGGTAGGGAAAGATCGGGGATGTAGGGAAATATAAGGAAAGATAGGGAGAGGTAGGGAAAGATAGGGGAAGTAGGGAAATATAAGGAAAGATAGGGAGAGGCAGGGAAAGACAGGGGGAGGTAGGGAAAGACATGGGGGGGTAGGGAAAGATGGGAGGTAGGGAAAGATAAGGAAACACGGGGGGGTAGGGAAATATAGGGGGAGATAGGGAAAGATAAGGAACGATAGGGGGAGGTAGGGATAGATAGGGGAGATATGTAAAGATCGGGGGAAGTTGGGAAAGTTCGGGGAGGTAGAGAAAGTGAGGGGGAGGTAGAGAAAGTGAGGGGGAGGTAGGGAAAGTGAGGTAGGGAAAGATCGGGGGATGTAGGGAAATATAAGGAAAAATAGGGAGAGGTAGGGGAAGTAGGGAAATATAAGGAAAGATAGGGAGAGGTAGGGAAAGATAGGGGGAGGTAGGGAAAGACAGGGGGAGGTAGGGAAAGATAAGGAAACACAGGGGGGGGGGGGGGGAGGGGAAAGGAAAGATAGGGGGAGTTAGGGAAAGATAGGGGAGGTAGGAAAGATAGGAGAGTTAGGGAAAGATAGGGAGAGTTAGGGAAAGATAGGGAAAGATAGGGAGAGTTAGGGAAAGATAGGGAGAGTTAGGGAGAGTTAGGGAAAGATAGGGAGAGTTAGGGAAAGATAGGAGAGTTAGGAAAGATAGGGAGAGGTAGGGGAATATAAGGAAAGATAGGGGGAGGTAGAGAAAGATAGGGGGAGGTAGGACATATAAGGAAGGATAGGGGGAAGTAGGGGGAGGTAAGACATATAAGGAAGGATAGGGGGAAGTATGAAAAGATAGGGGGAGGTAGGGGAATATAAGGAAAGATAGGGGGAGGTAGGGATAGATAGGGGAGATATGTAAAGATCGGGGGAAGTTGGGAAAGTTCGGGGAGGTAGAGAAAGTGAGGGGGAGGTAGGGAAAGTGAGGTAGGGAAGGATCGGAGGATGTAGGGGAATATAAGGAAAGATATGAGAGGTAGGGAAAGATAGGGGAAGTAGGGAAATATAAGGAAAGATAGGGAGAGGTAGGGAAAGATAGGGGGAGGTAGGGAAAGATAGGGGGGGTAGGGAAATATAGGGGGAGATAGGGAAAGATAAGGAACGATAGGGGGAGGTAGGGATAGATAGGAGAGATATGTAAAGATCGGGGGAAGTTGGGAAAGTTCGGGGGAGGTAGAGAAATATATGGGAGAGAGGAAAAGATAGGGGAGGTAGGGAAAGTTATGGGGAGGTAGGGAAAGATAAGGAAAGATAGGGGTAGGTAGGGAAAGATAGGGGTAGGTAGGGAAAGATAGGGGTAGGTAGGGAAAGATAGGGGTAGGTAGGGAAAGATAGGGAAAGATAGGGGAGGGAGAGAAAGATAAGGGGAGGTAGGGAAAGATAGGGGAGGCAGGGAAAGATGTGGGAGGTAAGGAAGATGGGGAGGAAGGGAAATATACGGAAAGATAGTGGGAGGTACGGAAAGATAGGAGGAGGTATGGAAAGTTCGGGGGAGGCAGGGAAAGATCGGGGGAGGTAGGGAAAGATAGGGGGAGGTAGGGAAAGATAAGGGGAGGTAGGGAAAGATAGGGGGAGGTAGGGGGAGGTAGGGAAAGATAGGGGGAGGTAGGGAAAGATAGGGGAGGTAGGGAAAGATAGGGGAGGTAGGGAAAGATAGGGGGAGGTAGGGAAAGATAGGGGAGGTAGGGAAAGGTAGGGAAAGATGGAGGGACATAAGGAATGATAGGGTGAGGTAGGGAAAGATAGGGGGAGGTAGGGAAAGATAGGGGAGGTAGGTAAAGATAGGGGGAGGTAGGGAAAGATAGGGGGAGGTAGGGAAAGATAGGGGAGGTAGGGAAAGATAGGGGAAGATGGAGGGACATAAGGAATGATAGGGTGAGGTAGGGAAAGATAGGGGGAGGTAGGGAAAGATAGGGGAGGTAGGGAAAGATAGGGGGAGGTAGGGAAAGATAGGGGGATGTAGGGAAAGATAGGGGGAGGTAGGGAAAGATAGGGGGAGGTAGGGAAAGATAGGGAAAGATGGAGGGACATAAGGAATGAGAGGGTGAGGTAGGGAAAGATAGGGGAGATAGGGAAAGATAGGCGGAGGTAGTGCCTAGGTGTGGGGAGATACGGGGAGGTAGCGGTCAAAGGGCAGTGGGGTTGATTCCTGCCGACTCAGCAACTCTTCAACTGCAACTGTAACCGCTGTACCAATACAGGCCCTGAGGCCACCAATCATTTATACTGCCTATTGGAACCCAAAAAAAAATTGTCAAAGACTTCAGTCACCCAAAACAAGACTGTCCCCCCCCTCCCCTTTGTTTTTACACTGCCTCGATTAACGTGTACCCCCACACATTGACTCGGTATCGGTATCCCCTGTGTCTATCCTCATTATTGTTATGTAATTTTATTGTGAAACTTTTTATAACATTTTTTAGTTCAGTTTATTTAGTCAATATTTTCTTAACTCTATTTCTTGAACTGTATTCGGCGCATGTGACAAATACAATTGGATTTTATTTGCTTGCCTTGCATATGAAATAAAACAATTGATAAAAAAACATGTATATATTTTCCCTAACGAAAAACACATCTACCCCCTAAAAATATGTACATTTATTATAATCCACATAAGCATTTACACAAGACACTGTAGCCTGCACGTAGCCTGCACATATTCTACTTAAGCTACTTGAACTGGCGCCCAGTGGACCTGCAGTCTAAGGTACAATGTAGGTATGGTACTGCAGTGAATTCAAACACCGCTTCCAGTTGACACTGGTGGTGATTCTACATATCTCTTCAGGTATTCAAATTCTCCTACTGACGGATTATTTTCCTCTTGCGACAAAATGGGTCAAATTAAGATTCGACATCTGTATTCGTTAAAGTATATGTCACTTATTGTGGTGACAATATGGCTCTGTAATACCATCCCTGTGTACCTATTGTCTTTCAAAGTGGTGCTGAAACAAAAACAACACTAGTAAACAAACAACAAGGAAAGTCTAACACCAGGTGGGATCCCACTCACCCTTTAACCATCTCCACAGCGATGAAGTCGCTGCCGTCTCCACTGTTGAACATTATGAATCCGTCAGGCGAGGTGGTCTTGAACTGGAAGAACAGGTGCATGGTGGTGTAGGCCTGCAGGGTGGCCAGGCTCAGGTAGCTGCTCTTAGACTTGAAGGTCACAGGGTCAGCGATGATGGAGCGCATGCCAAAGCGGGCGTTGAGCTCACAGAAGTCGATGTCTCCGTTCTTACAGAGATCTATATACAGCATACCGTTGAACCTGGAGTAAGTAGAGCGGGGAATAAATATATTATCTGATGCATGTAAACAGAGAAACCCCTTTCTTGTTCACAGGAAGGGAGCTGTTGTTCGCTAGAGACAAAGTTAACAACAACACCTGCTGAAGTTAAGCCAAACATAACAGCCATGTTACATGATTTACATATGCTTTCTCCAATACAGACAACATTTCAACAATGTCAATATATTCCATCGGATGGCATAGTAGTCACATTCAAATCTTCTTGCATTGCCTGTAAAGAGCTTGTAAACTGTTGTGTCTTTCTGGGTGAAATAAACATTCTAACAGCATACAGCAGAAAGAATACAACAAAGTATATAACAAAGAATTTAACAAAGAATATAACAAAGTATATGGCAAAGTATATAACATAGAATATGGCAAAGTATATAACAAAGTATATAACAAAGTATATGGCAAAGCATATAACAGAGTATATGGCAAAGTATATAACAAAGTACATGCAAAGTATATAACAAAGTATATGATAAAGTATATGACAAAGAATTTAACATAGAATATGGCAAACTATATAACAAAGCATATAACATAGAATTTAACAAATAATATGGCAAAGTATATGGCAAAGTATATAACATAGAATATGGCAAAGAATTTAACAAAGTATATAACAAAGTATATGGCAAAGCATATAACAAAGTATATGGCAAAGTATATAACAAAGTACATGCAAAGTATATAACAAAGTATATGATAAAGTATATGACAAAGAATTTAACATAGAATATGGCAAACTATATAACAAAGCATATAACATAGAATTTAACAAATAATATGGCAAAGTATATGGCAAAGTATATAACAAAGTATATGACAAAGTATAGGACAAAGAATTTAACAAAGAATATAACAAAGAATGTGACAAAGAATTTAACAAAGAATTTGTCAAAGTATATAACAAAGTACATGCAAAGTATATAACAAAGTATATAACAGAGGATAGAACAAAGTATATAACAAAATATAAAACAAAGTATATGACAAAGAATTTAACTACGAATATTGCAAAGTACATCCCACAGTATATGACAAAGTTTATGACAAAGTATGTAACAAAGTATATAACAAATAATTTATCAAAGAATATGGCAAAGTATATAACAAAGTATATAACAAAGTATATAAAAAAGTACATGACAAAGAATTTAACAAAGAATATAACAAAGAATATGACAAAGAATTTAACAAAGAATTTGGCAAAGTATATAACAAAGTACAGTATTTAACAAAGTATATAACAAAGAATTTAACAAAGAATATGGCAAAGTATATGACAAAGCATATAACAAAGAATATGGCAAAGTATATAACAAAGTACAGAACAAAATATATAACAAAGTACATGACAAAGAATTTAACAAAGACATATTGCAAAGTACATGACCACAGTATATGACAAAGTACGTAACAAAGTATATGACAAATAATTTAACAAAGAAAATAACAAAGAATCGTGTCAAAGAATTTAACAAAGAATTTGGCAAAATATATAACAAAGTACAGTATTTAACAAAGTATATAACAAAGAATTTAACAAAGAATTTGGCAAAATATATAACAAAGTACAGTATTTAACAAAGTATATAACAAAGAATTTAACAAAGAATATGGCAAAGTATATAACAAAGTATATGACAAAGTGTATAACAAAGTATATAACAACGTGTATATAACAAAGTATATGACAAAGAATATGGCAAAGTGTATAACAAAGTATGTAACAATATATATGACAAACTATATAGCAAATTATATAACAAAGTATATAACAAAATATATAGCAAAGAATATAACAACGTGTATATAACAAAGTATATGACAAAGAATATTGCAAAGTATATAACAGAGTATATAACAAAGGATATGATAAAGTATATAACAAAGTATATGACAAGGAATATGAGCGAAGAGGAACCTGAGACTCTGTAGGTGTCCAATGAAGCTAGAGGGGATGGCCGAGATGAAGCGTCTCTCCGTCATGATGCCCGTCTCGATGTTGTGGAACTCCAGACGGGTGTGGTCACCTGCCATCTGGCCTGGAGTAGAGGATGGGGTGGAAAGAAAGAAAACAAGATAGAAAAGAAAAAGAAACACCGTCTGATACTAACACAAAGGGCTGAATTTAAATAGGTGGTGAATTTTGGCCAGTACGATATGGTTAAATACAACATAACACTATAAAGGAATTAACTTCAGCAAGAATAGTTCAGACCAATCAATGGATGTCAACAGTTTATAGTCACCCTTCTCAAATAGTTACTTAAAAATAGCATTAAAAAACACTCAAAGGATAGTTCATCTTATTTAGCATTACACGTCACCCATACAATCAGTGGCAGATGAGGGACATTTTCTCCAGGTTTGGGGTCACTTCCATTTCAATTCAGGAAGTAGATTGAAATTCCAATTCCAGTTCTCTTCCATGCTTTTCAATTAGGTGAATTTGGAATTGGAATCTGCCTTGAGTTCTGAATTGACTGGAGTTGAAATGAAATGGACACATTGTTTCTCTCAGACTGTAGTTGATATAATACCTTCTGCTACATCATCATCCACCGTGAGCTTGTAGGTTTTGCCCCTGCGGACCACGCGCACCGTATGCCACTCATTATCATTGAGTTTTTGCCCAGCATACAGGGTCTCGGGTCCCTTGCCTGAGAACGATGGTTGGTCACAAAGTTAAAGTCATCCTGCCTCACCAACCAAACCTTTTGCTTTTCCACTTTCCAATAGGGGCTGTTATATTGGTCCTTTTTCAATAGAAGGAGGCGATATAATGAGCTTATTTATAACCACTCAAAGAAGCAGGGTAATTGAAGGCGTATATTGCAGATGATGATGGCAGAGCAGCTTGACATGTCAAACTGACTTGTCTTCTGATTCATTTAAATTTGGAATCATTTGAGCATTTTCACATCTTATTTTTCATCACTTTTAAAATTGCATACTGTGGAAAGCAAAGGTTTGGTTATATTTAGGAAATAAATAGTTCAGGTATTGTTTTAAAAAGCAAGAATGAATACTTTTTTCTAAAACAATATTTCTTCAATCATGATTGCACACTGGACTAGCACCTTCATTGCGGAAATGTACGATTTTAAATATGTATTGAGCAGAAAAACACTGCAGTCAATGCAACAATTACACAGCTTTTACTCATCTTTATGACTCGAAATCCCTTCCACTTTTCCAAATCAGTTATTAGTGGATGAATACTAGGTTAAAAAGGACTGTAAAGTGTTACCTACAAGTATAATAGGTTGTTAATGTATCTTTCACAGCCAGGTAAAGCGCCAGAGCTTATTGGCTGAGCCGTTGCTTGGTATTACCACAATCCCTCTAAGTACCAGTAAAGTCCTGTGATCTGGACAGCCTACTGCGTGTGTGTGTGTGTGTGTGTGTGTGTGTGTGTGTGTGTGTGTGTGTGTGTGTGTGTGTGTGTGTGTGTGTGTGTGTGTGTGTTCTCACCCTGTCATGGGTGTGTGTGCTGTTCATTTGAAGTCATCACAAACAGAGTCTGTCAGACAGAAGCAGACGAGCACAGGGCCCCTGGAGGGATGCTGTATTGATTTGGACAGTTTCTTGTTTCCTTGTGCTGTCAGTTGGCAGTGTTAAAACCTTGATTTTTTATTTATTTTTTTGCACGCGGCAGTTATTGGGCCCAGTATTGTGCGGTATGGTCATTATTTTAGTCTATTTTAGTCTTCACATTACTTTGAGTAAAACACGTAATATTCCTCATAACTAAGACATACTGTACGGCTCTTTTATAACAAAGGCTATCTGAAACCAGCCTGATGTTATATGTTATCTGTCCTGAAATGCCATAGCTATTTCCTTCATTAATTAGCCCCAGACATTATAGGTAGAGCCCGACCGATATGGGATTTTGGGATCCGATACCGATTCCGATATTAGAGTGAAAATATTCACTGTTAACCGATATATCTGCCACTATTTTTATTATTATAGCTGTAATGAAAATATATATATACATTTTCTGAATGGATTGTGCTTTAAAACAGCCCAACAAAGATTCTAAGAAAGCTGATTTCTTATATTTGAGGGAAGAACATTAATTCAAGAATTTAGGAACACCAGAAAGACTATATATTTTTATGGAAAAACTGTGTGTCTAGTAAGAGGGCGATAAACTGCAATGATTCCAGCAAAAAAAATAGCCTAGGCTCTGAAGAATTAGCTGCCTCATGCTAACCAGTTGGTAAACAACAACATAGAACACATGTTCAAGGTCTTGGTATTTAGCTATGTTTTCATCGACTGTAGGGCTGTACCCACTGATTTCTGTCACTTGAAAGGATAAATATCAATCACAAAATGTGCCGTGCTATTTTGGATAATTAGGACGTCCGTACAAATGGTCACGGTTAAGGTTCGGGTTAGGTTCGGGTTTAGCGTAGGAACATCCCATGGATCCCTGACAGCACTATTTCTCAGTGAACGGTGTCAAGTACTCTCACACAGCTAGTTAGCTGGCTGGCTAGCTAGAGAGGAAGAGAGAGGCCTAAATCTGCAGAAAATCTGTCTCCCTCGAGCAGCTGGCATTTTTTCATTGTTTCGCCCACCAAGCAAGGAGTTTTTGTATGGAAGTCAATGAGAGAGTGTCGAATTTGGTGAACAACAAAAATATGTGGCTTATTTGCTACATGAGGTTTATTTAATCAAATATAAGTTTCATAATGCTTAAGTTGTTAGGAGTGTACCGATATAAGTAGGACACGTGACATCCTGGCAACTTTGAAAAAAACAACAACTTTATATCGGAGTTGTCTCGAGATGGCTATGCATATTCATGGAATGAGGCTAGTAGCATAGCATTTCTCTCCATTGAATATAGGCGATTGACGTCATCCACCCTCATCAAATATTTTTAGAAAGATTACAATAATGAGATGCATCCACCTATCCAAAGAAAGGATAGGCGAGAGCTAGACAGCCCCCTGTGTCTCTATGTGGACAATGACTCCCATTGTCAGGGCCGAGAGACATGTAATCTTGTCAGTATATCCATAATTCTTGGACAGCATGGAAATGTGGGTGGTCATTGGCAAAATGTGAATTTGGACCAGTCCCTATGAAGTGACAATGAACCCATACATCAGAACGTAGCTATGAAGTGTTACTTTGTAACCGGCAAAGTTTTTTTAGCATCTCCCCAAAAACATTTGAATGACAGAGCTTGAGGAACACCCTTCACGAAGAGTAAATATAACATGCCAGATTTTGCTGGCTTCACTAAAGGGCTGTAACGTTAACGTTACCATAGAGTAGGACACTTAGCACCGCACTTGCTTAACATTTGGGCATATCATCCATTGTTTGTCATGACACCCAACTCCCTACCATGACACTTCACCTAACAGTATAGGGTTTCTTAGTGTAATGCGCCAAGGCAAGATAGGTCTATAGCCGAGTAAAGAGCGATACAAATACATTGGTCAAAGGCCCATATCGTCCGACATTATTGTCCAATAGATACATTGGTTGGGCTATAATTATAGGAGCCGAATGTAGAATAATATGAATCATATATGTCACTCACACATGCACACATGTACCCCCCCCCCCACACACACACACACACACACACACTGAAGGTTTTCGAAGCCCTAATCACGAGTAAAAGCAGTTATTGTTGACTGTACTAAGACCCAAAATCCCTACTCCCCAAACAGAATATATTCTAGTGTCAAATCGAAGCTCAGACTTAGAGGCTAAAACGTTTAGATGCAAACAAAACTCACCAAATTAACAATCTAACACAAATCCTACAGTAACCATGAACTCTTCAACTGTGGCATTTCACTTGGATAGGACCTACACTGTATGAATAACATCTCTATAGACTGTATCTCTTTATCATGTTGTATAATCAACAGGTACATGTATTCTCCATTGTCCACCTATGATGAAGCTTTGTTTGCATGTAAACAATTTTTGAACATTTAGTTTCGTAATAGGTGGTGATTTATTCATCTCAACTTTGCGACAAAAAAACAAAATGCTAAATAATGCATCAGCATTTAAAAGAAAATAATATACTAGAGATTATAAAAAGGGTTATATAATTCTAAGTCTCTAAAAAGGGAAAGCGTATTGTTTAACATTTTTTAAACCAAATTTTTATTACAGTGAAACTACTTATATAACTAAAATACATTCATACAAAACAATCTGTCACAGGACCCTATAACATGAAATGTTCTTATTTAATAAAATATTGCCTTAAATAAAACCCAAAACCTAAAGAGATTAACAAATCACCACCCAGTCTGTTTCTAGTTTGGGTGTTTGTGTTGTCAATAGTCTACTGACGGTCTGACCAGTTGAACAGACAGACACACCCATTAGCCATTCTCCAACCAACACTATAAGAAAGACAAACTTCAAATAACACATTCCTTTAAACAGCAGAGTATCAAAATACAAGAGCAAAATGAAACTTGAGTGTTAACTTACTGGAAGTACAGTTTATCCTGACACAGTCTAGATGGGGAAGAATAAATGACAGATGAAATTGCATCCTTCAAGGTTATAGCTGCAGACATCCAAAAACAAGAATTCCACCCTTCCGGGGACGTCCACATGCAGAGAGGCGGCCATTTTGTAAAAGGGGAGGGGTATCTATACATTCTTAGGTGTTAGACTGTTAGCTTACATTACAAATTGCTGGCTTGAATTTTACAAGTTTGACTCCAATTGCAATATGATTGTAAAAATTTGTAATGTACTAGGTAGATTTAATATGTTCAAATGTCAAATTCTTGGTCCATATACAAAAATAGTCATTGCTTTATATGGTCAATAGTTGGGTATTATGTGGTAAAATGTACATAGCGCTTTTGCAGCACTTGTTACAGTCATGAAATTAACTGAGTTCTGTGACCACTACTACAACACTTAGATTATACACATGTAATTTATTTAAAGACGCATAACAAGTACACTGGCTGTCAACATTTTGAAAATGGCCGCTTTTATTTTACCAACCACATAGATTCTTCATCCCAGCATAGACTTTCATTTTGGAAGAGTTTCCTTTATTTTTAAGCTCAAAGTCTACAACTCCAAAGCCTTCACACCAACGTGTTGACTAAACAGACTATTAAAATCATATGTCTGATATTAGCAAGAAGGTGATGTTAGCTTTTCATTATGGAGCCACAGATCTTTGAAACCCAGTGCTATTATACTTGACACTGGAAGTACATAGCAAACAAAAATCATATTTACAATTTGAGAAATTGAATATCAATATCAAAAGGTGAATTGATTAGTGAAAGATAATTGACTCCTTCACTGACAACAGATTCCTGTGTGTTGTACAGGTTTATGTGGCTACCATTTTGAGATGGCCTATGGGATCCTACGATGGACATTCTGGGTGTGTCACCATGTGGCTGGTGGGTTTCATGTGTCGTCAACCGCAACAGAAAAGTGGGAGCGAACAGCCGCGATCCAATCAGCACCAGCACCATGCAGAGGCATAAGACCCTTGTATCTAACAGTACAGGATAGAGACTGTAGACATATGTTGTTTCTATGAAATTATGTATCATATGAGTTTAGATAAAACACATAAAGAATATCTACCTCTTCAACACTTAAATGTGGATATGTGATGCTTGTTATTGACATTGCACTTCATACAAAAAGGTTAATTGCGTAGAGTAGTTTTGTGCAAGCAAATAATTGTAGTTGCATGGCGCTTCTATATAGGTAAAAGTACAACTTATTAAACTACAATAAGTAACATAGCCTATCAATACTACTGTACCTATTATAATAACGACTACTAACTACTATGACAAATATCCAGCTTTAATAAAGCTTTATTCAATCTTAAGGATAAAATGTGTAAATATAGGTAATGTATACCAGTGCTTCTTTCTTTTTTGCAACACAGTTGTGTTGGTTGCCTGAGGGGGGCAGCCAGCTGCAGGTTTGGCTGGGCTCTGTTCTCGGGCTGTTCGCCTGACGGGCCGCAGGCTTAAGGCCTTTGAAGGGGTGAATACCATCTTTTGACAAAGCATGATGGGAAATGGAGTTGTTCACAGAGAGTGTATATAGTATGAGTACACCATAAACAGAGAAAAGGAGAACAAACACAAAATCAAAAATCAAGAAGTTACAACTTGATGACAAGAAGATGATGTTAGTGGAAAATATAAATTGGAGCTTTATCTTTCTCAATTTCCTCTAAGTGAGAATGAGTTGGAGGCATCAGCATCCTTTAATTCTGCTGGCGGACCCAATGAGTGTTCTCCCATACTCCCTTAAAAAACATTCCTTTGAAAAACTAGAAAAAAGCGCCGATAGTACTGTTTGTCCATTTTGAGATGCCGTCACCAGTATACCCTACCTCAAAATAGTCAGAATTAATCTAAGATAACCAACAACAAAAAAAATCATTAATTTATCATTTTTTTGCCAAGATCTTAGTCGCGCAATTTTACAAGTAAAATGTTTGGTGCAGCATTTCTAAATGAATTTTTTTTTGCATGAAAACGCGTTTTCTCTCGTTGAATGACAAAGTTTTTACTGAGGAATCCCTATTGTTGACCAATCTCCAACGAAGGTGCGTAGACTTCGGCTACAGACTTCAGCTACCGACTTCGGCTACCGACTTCGGCTTGCCTCAAGAAAATGTTTTGTTTGCCAGAACAACCAAAAATGTATTTTACCGAAGTCCAAAACAAACAAAAGAGGCACAAAATGTTGTCATAATTTATGCACAAACTCTTCCAAACTGTTTAGTCTGGGAAGCATGCGGACAGCTCTTAGAAAGTCACATAACTTTACAATGCTAACAAAGACATATTATATACATTATATTATAATAGCAATAGTGTTCTGTTTAGCAATAGTGTGCTACTCAGGCTCTAAATGGAAAATATACTTTTATATCTCGTGGTGCTGTGACTGTCTCAAAAGTTTTTTTTGCAGGACTATGAAAATGGCTATGTTAGGACTATGAAAATGGCTATGTTAGGACTATGAAAATGGCTATGTTAGAACTATGGAAATGGCTATGTTAGGACTACGAAAATGGCTATGTTAGGACTACGAAAATGGCTATGTTAGGACTACGAAAATGGCTATGTTAGGACTACGAAAATGGCTATGTTAGGACTACGAAAATGGCTATGTTAGGACTACGGAAATGGCTATGTTAGGACTACGGAAATGGCTATGTTAGGACTACGGAAATGGCTATGTTAGGACTATGAAAATGGCTATGTTAGGACTATGAAAATGGCTATGTTAGGACTATGAAAATGGCTATGTTAGGACTATGAAAATGGCTATGTTAGGACTATGAAAATGGCTATGTTTTATCTGTTCAAAAGATGGGCCAGACAGCATGTTTGTCAATGACAATAACTTTCAGAATGAAGCAGCTTAAATAATGGAAAAAAGGTGAATTAGTTAAAAAGTATAGTAATTTCGATGAAGAGTCTTATTCAATCAATATCTTATGACACAGATCACAATAAAGTCCATGCAAACAAAAATAAGAATATTTGTTTATTACTACTCCATAACTTATTGCTGTCCTTTACTCTATAAATCAAACTAAGACAAAAAATGTACAAAGGCAAAGAGAAAAAATGGAGGGATGGAGACAGTGAAGGAAAAGAGAAAGAGAGAGCCACGTTTTTCAACACGTGGTGTAGTCGGTAGTGTAATACGATACCTAGGTTGACCGTGAGCTTGACCCGGCCCCCGTCCAGCTCTAGACGCAGTGTGTCGGCCGAGTCTCGCGAGGTGGTGGCCATGAGCAGGCCGTAGGCCCGCTGGGACATGAAACGCAGAGACACGTCCTCCGCCTCTGTGTGCATCACCTGGGGCATCACCACCTTCATGTACATACTGCCGTCATAACTCAAGATGGACGCCTCTGTCAGGGGGGAGAGCAAGGGGGAGGGGGGGACAGAAGGAGAGAGAGAGCGAGAGAGAGAGAGAGACAGAGACAGAGAGACAGAGACAGAGACAGAGAGACAGAGACAGAGACAGAGAGAGAGAGACAGAGAGAGAGACAGAGAGAGCGAGAGAGACAGAGAGAGAGAGAGAGACCGAGAAAGAGAGAGACAGAGAGACAGAGAGAGCGAGAGAGACAGAGAGAGAGCAAGAGACACCGAGAAAGAGACAGAGAGACAGAGAGACAGAGAGACAGAGAGAGCGAGAGAGACAGAGAGAGAGAGAGAGAGAGAGACCAGGAAAGAGAGAGACCGAGAGACAGAGAGACAGAGAGAGCGAGAGAGGGAGAGAGCGGAAGAGAGATAGAAGATAGAAATGTGTTAGGCACAACATCTGCTGTCACACATCTTGTTTAGGTTGAGAAATCTACAACATAACAACATGACATTTTCACATGCACACTCACATACACACACACACACACGCTCCCCATGCTTTTGCCCATTGCTAGTTTCCCATCATCTCTCTCTTCAGGAGAAACTCATTCAATGTATATTTTTCTGTCTTCAGCATGCTGTGGTCTCCCTGATAGCACCTTCAACTGTACTAATTTGCTAATTGGCTTAAGATGGAACACACAAACACACACGCTATTATATCTCCCCACCTCCTCCTATACCTGTCTCCACATCGTAGAGATGAGACTGGGGCAGTGCTACATGGAAACGCAGTAAATCGGCCGTGAAACAGCTGCTCTTGCAGAGCCGGCTTTACAGAGGAAAACAAGGAGACACACTGTGCTACCCTACTGTACATCTACTGATGTCCCCACTTCTCTCTCTCTCTCTCCCCCTCTTTCTGTCTCTCTCGCTCTCTGTCTCTCTCGCTCTCAATTCAATTCAATTCAAGGGGCTTTATCGGCATGGGAAACATATGTTAACATTGCCAAAGTAAGTGAAGTAGATAATATCTCTCTCTGTGTCTCTCTCACTTCCGCTCTCTCCCTCTATCTCTCCCTCCCTCTCTCTCTTGATCTCTCCCCCTCTTTCTCTCTCTCTCTCTATCCCCTTCTTTCTCTTTATCTATTTCTTCCTGGCATCCAGCCAATAGACAAAAAAACTCCACCCGGGAATAACACACACACATACACCCTCCCTCAACGCAGGAATACCACACACACACACACCCTCCCTCAACGCAGGAATAACACACACACACACCCTCCCTCAACGCAGGAATAACACACACACACACACCCTCCCTCAACGCAGGAATAACACACACACACACACACACCCTCCCTCAACGCAGGAATAACACACACACACACACACACCCTCCCTCAACGCAGGAATAACACACACACACACACCCTCCCTCAACGCAGGAATAACACACACACACACCCTCCCTCAACGCAGGAATAACACACACACACACACCCTCCCTCAACGCAGGAATAACACACACACACACACACACCCTCCCTCAACGCAGGAATAACACACACACACACACACTCCCTCAACGCAGGAATAACACACACACCCTCCCTCAACGCAGGAATAACACACACACACACCCTCCCTCAACGCAGGAATAACACACACACACACACCCTCCCTCAACGCAGGAATAACACACACACACACACACACCCTCCCTCAACGCAGGAATAACACACACACCCTCCCTCAACGCAGGAATAACACACACACACACCCTCCCTCAACGCAGGAATAACACACACACACACACACACCCTCCCTCAACGCAGGAATAACACACACACACACACACTCCCTCAACGCAGGAATAACACACACACCCTCCCTCAACGCAGGAATAACACACACACACACCCTCAACACAGGAATAACACACACACCCTCCCTCAACGCTGGGGCAAAGCAACTGCTGACAAACTCTACAATTACATCCCAATCAATATTTTATTATGTACCATCAGCTGCTCTTCCCAAAGCTACATTTATACCCATCATACCAAGTGCAATAGGATAGAGGAGAGACGAGTGGGGAGACACCTCAAGGTACAATGAAGACAGAACCAGGGAGAGAGCGAGAGAGAGGGAGGCGAAAAAGAAAAGGGGGGGACTAGAGAGAGAAAGAGGGGGAGGGGGAGGAGAGATGGGGTGGAAGATTGAGGAAGAGGTAGAGAGATGGCGAGAGAAGGAAAAAGGTAAGGTGCAAGAGTTTGTCGGGAAAGAGCGTGAAAAAGGGAAAGTGATAGAGCAAGACAATGGGGGGAGAGAGAGAGAGAGATATTAAAATAGAGAGAGATATAAAAAGAGAGATATTAAAATAGAGAGATATAAAGAGAGACAGATATTAAAAGAGAGAGATATAGAGAGAGACATTAAAATAGAGAGAGATATAAAGAGAGAGATATTAAAATAGAGAGAGATATAGAGAGAAAGAGAGAGATATAAAGAGAGAGACATTAAAAGAGAGAGATATAAAGAGAGAGACATTAAAATAGAGAGAGACATAAAGAGAGAGATATTAAAATAGAGAGATATAAAGAGAGAGAAAGAGAGAGAGGGAGATAAAGATCAAAATAGAGTTGAAACAGAGAGATGAAACACCGTCTGATACCATGTCTCTGGTTGAGTGTGAAGAGAGATCAGAGAGGTTTAATATCCCAGTAAGAGACTGTCAGATTGATACTAATTGACAGAGCTACAGAGCCCTGAGGGACAGACAGACAGACATGTCATTGTGAAGTGTTCACATGATAGACATAGTGGCAGGTTGTCTTCCACAGGGAAAAAAACACCAGGTATTCTCTAGCATTATGTGGCTGAGCAATGAGGAGAAAGACATTTTTGTTCACTGTGTATTTCCGTTTGTTTAATTTTTTTTTTTTACATAAGGCCTGCAATAAAAGACAAAGGGCTATCTATAATTAAATTAAATGTTTCCTTTATTTAACTAGGTAAGTCAGTTAAGAACAAATTCTTATTTTCAATGACAGCCTAGGAACAGTGCCTTCTGCCCCTGAACAACTGCCTTGTTCAGGGGCAGAACGACAGATTTTACCTTGTCAGCTCGGGGATTCAATCTTGCAACCTTTCAGTTACAAGTCCAACGCTCTAACCACTAGGCTACCTGCCGCCCCACATATAGCAAACGGTATAGATTGAGTGTAGTCTCTGACTTGAATCTTCTCTGTGTGCCGGACCAGGTTTCATTTATCTGTATTGATTTCGTTTTTCGTTTTACTGCTTGAGGGTTATTATTATTGCTTGGGTAACCTTATCTACTATTATAAATGTATATTTTGCGGTGTGAATTGCACAGAACACCAGAAGATGTGGTACTGCGAATCATTTCATTGTTCTATTGTTTGTTTATGTGTCAATCCAACTGGCTATTTGACCCGAAAAACAAACCCGTACTTAATTCATTCATTCATTCATTCATTCATTCATTCATTCATTCATTCATTCATTCATTCATTCACAATAGTCTGAGATTAGTTCCCTCGCCTCAATTGTTCACTTTTCACAAATGGGCCCGTATTGAGAAAAACTCTCAGGACAGCTGTGCCTTTTAATTCATAATTATTAAGAGGAAGCATCTGATCCGAGATCAGCACTCCTGCTCTGAGATTCTTTGTGAAAAGAGGCCTAGGTCTTGGTTTAACATTTGTTTGATATGAAGAAAAGGATGCAGAGAGGACATGATTGGAGAGTATGGATAATGGCAATCTTTCTACTTCAATTTCTACTCCATCTAATGTAGGCACGCATAACTGTAAATCGCGTTGGATAAAATAATCTGTGAAATGGCATATACAGTACCAGTCCAAAGTGTTGACACACCTACTCATTCCAGGCTTTTTCTATATTTTGACAAAGTTCTTGACATTTTCCGGATTGACTGACCTTCATGTCTTAAAGTAATGATGGACTGCCGTTTCTCTTTGCTTATTTGAGCTGTTATTGACATAATATGGATTTGGTCTTTTACCAAATAGGGCTACCTTCTGTATACCACCCCTACCTTGTCACAACACAACTGATTGTCTCAAATGCATTAAGAATTAAATACATTCGACAAATTAACTTTTAACAAGGCAAACCTGTTAATTGAAATGCATTCCAGGTGACTACCTCATGAAGCTGGTTGATAGAATGCCAAGAGTGTGCAAAGCTGTCATCAAGCCAAAGGGTGGCTACCCTGAAGAATCTCAAATCTCAAATATATTTTTATTTGTTTAACACTTTTTAGCTTACTACATGATTCCATATATGTTATTTCATAGTTTTGATGTCTTCACTATTATTCCACAATGTAGAAAATAGTACAAATAAAGAAAAACCTTTAAATGAGTAGGTGTGTCCAACATTTTGACTGGTACTGTATAGTATATACATATCATTTGTTGTTATTCTGTTATTTTCTGTTCTCTGCTATTGTTCATGTTATATCTCTAACATTATAGACCTGTTATATTAACCACGGACCCTCCCCAATGTTTATACATTACAAACACAGAGCTTATCCAATACTGTGGCTCACTGAAAGTGTTAATTAAAGCCAGTAATGAGGTGACAAAGCTGCCCTACCACCAGTGATTTGGCCAATTGAATCAACAAAGAGATTTAACCCATAAGAGTCTAAACCCTGTTTAAGCTGGGACGGGGAGGGGACGTTCTCCTAAGCTATACGGAATTGTTTTAACAAGGTCATACCAACGATCATTTAGCTATTTGATTTTGAATTTTAAGATTCCTTGAAGTATAAACATAAAACTAAATAATTTGATGAACAATTTTATTTGGCATTACTTCTATTATCCCATACAAAAGCATTTAATAACAGATTTACTACATGGAACCGATAGTCCCCAATAAATCATCTTAGAGAAGTTTCTTCTGAAGTGTCTATCCTATATCTTAGAGATATAAAAAAGATGAGGAAATAATATGAATATATATTTTTTTACATGTATTTAACCCCTTATTTTTGTCACTAAACAGTCTCCGTATACAGTGCAATTGGAAAGTATTCAGACCCCTTGACTTTTTACACAATTTGTTAAGTTACTGCCTTATTCTAAAATAGATCAAATTGTTTTTTTTGTCATCAATCTGCACACAATACCCCATAATGAAAACGCATTTGTTAATTGATTAAAAAGAAAACCGGAAGTATCACATTTATTTAAGCGTTCCGACCCTTTACTCAGTACTTTGTTGCAGCACCTTTGGCAGCGATTACATCCTCATGTCTTCTTGGATGTGATGCTACAAGCTTGGCACACTTGTATTTGGGGAGTTTCTCCCATTATTTTCTGCAGATCCTCTCAAGCTCTGTCAGGTTGGATGGGGAGTGTTGCTGCACAGCTATTTTCAGGTCTCTCCAGAGATGTTCAATCATGTTTAGGTCCGGGCTCTGAATGGGCCACTCAAGGACATTCAGAGACTTGTCCCGAAGCCACTCCTGTGTTGTCTTGGCTGTGTGCTTAGGATAGTTGTCCTGTTGGAAGGTGAACCTTCACCCCTGTCTGAGGTCCTGAGCACTCAGGAGCAGGTTTTCATCAATGATCTCTCTGTACTTTGCTCCATTCATCTTTGCTTCAATCCTGACTAGTCTCCCAGTCCCTGCTGCTGAAAATCATCCCCACAGCATGATGCTGCCATCACCATGCTTCACTGTAGGGTTTCCTCCAGATGTGACGTGTGGCATTCAGGCCAAAGAGTTCAATCTTAGCTTCATCAGGTCTGAGAGTCTTTAGGTGCCTGTTGGCAAACTCCAAGTGGGCTGTCATGCGCCTTTTACTGAGGAGTGGCTTCTGTCTGGCCACTATACCATAATGGCCTGATTGGTGGAGTGCTGCAGAAATGGTTGTTCTTCTGGAAGGTTCTCCCATCTCCACAGAGGAACTCTGGAGCTCTGGCAGAGTGACCATCATGTTCTTGGATGCACCTGACCTCAATTTCAAGTCTCATAGCAAAGGGGCTGAATACTTATGTAAATGAGGTATTTCTGTTTTTATTTTTAATACATTAGCAAACATTTCTAAAAACCAGATTTTTCCTTGTCATTATGGGCTACTGTGTATTTTTCTTTGATCCATTTTAGAGTTAAGGTTGTAACTTAACAAAATGTGGGGTGTGAAAAAAAGTCAAGGGGTCTGAATACGTTCGGAAGGCACTGTACTTCCATTCATGTTTTCAACTGGTACCAGGGGACCTTCAGACGTGTCCTGTGAGGCATGCGGATGTCCTAGAGAAAAACAACCGACATGTACATGTTTGTGAGAGTCTCAATAGTTTTGTAGGCCAAACCGTTCAGACGCTACAGATGATTTTGTGAGAAGACCGATTTTTTGGGATGTCTCATGGTTTGACAAACACCGCTCTAGCTCTGTCACCTTTCACCGCCGACGAGGAAGTGCAACATCGGTGGATTACAGTTTTTTACAATCACTTTGGCACTAATTTCTGAACCTTGTGGACATTTTTCAAAACTCTAGACACAAAACTCAAAACGTTCATCACTTGTAACACAGGCTTTCCAATGTTCAAAACATTGCATTGTGCATTCATATCTTTAAAGAAACCTTGCACTTGCAGAATCATTGGTTCAAATAACTAATTTATCATGAAATACGATAGGATCATTAATTTAGATCACCCACACACAAGATACCTGTCACGAGTGCTATCTTCAAAAATCCCTGTCATAGATCAGCCAAGGTGCAGTGTGTCGGTAGTTCCACATATTTATTTAGAGAACCCGAACAAAACAAGAAACAGGTGAAAACTGAAACAAACGTGACTTTCTGGGGCTGCACACACACAGCTTTACAAAAACAAGATCCCATGAAAACAAAGGGAAAAACAGGCTGCCTAAGTATGGCTTCCAATCAGAGACAACGATAGACAGCTGCCTCTGATTGGAAACCATACCCGGCCAAAAAATAGAAAACAAAACATAGAATGCCCACCCACCTATCACACCCTGACCTAACTAAACAGAGAAAACACAGCTCTCCTAGGTCAGAGCATGACAATACCGATAGTTTCACTGTGTAGTTGTTTGTACAATCATTAAATATTGTAATACAAAATATGTGACTCGTTTCATTATGCTACTACACGTAAATACATCACTGTGAAAGGACTAGTAGAGAGAATACTACCGACACAGTGGAATCATTAAACAAAATATGACATTTATTGATGAAATACAATACAATCACAACATAGGTTTCTTTGAATCAAAGCAAAAATAATTAGCTACAAAAAAAGAAAATAACAACAGTAAAATGTCAACTGCAGTGTTCCTCACGTGGCTTACTGTAAAAAGCAAAACAAAGGATTGATTACTGTAATTCTATAGCATTATCAAAATCAAACGTTTGCACGAAATGGCACACACTTCATTCATATTACCAGATTTTTGTCTAACCAACTATACACTGTTTGGGCATAATGAAAAGCACTCTCATCTTTAGTATGCTTTGCCATAATACTAAAATAGTTCAAATTGTAGAAAATTCTTCAGATGCACAGAAATATTTGCAGATACTGTTGAACATGCTTCAACATGCTGTTGAAACATTTAATTTTTTATCAGTAGAACATATGCACAGCAGATGTATTTACATTGGACTGAACAAAAATATGCTCACAAAAAAACAGTAAACTGAAAAAGAAAATTGCAGAAAAAATGTGCAGAAAAAATATATAGAAAAAAAAAGAGGCAAGAAAAATAATTAGGCAGCATCTTGCCGCACAGCTGGGTCTGGCCACAACGCCTCGTCCACATCACAGGCAATATCTTCCCTTGCCAGACATCGAGGGAAGAAGCGCCTTGAGTGCCTTATCCATCCCTGAATCGCACCCACATCAATCTCATCACATGCCTCTTCCATAGCTAGTTCAAGTTCTCTCACGTCACCCCGCTCCTCCGCTCTCTCCACTGGCTTCCAGTTGATGCTCGCATCCGCTACAAGACCATGGTGATTGCCTATGGAGCTGTGAAGGGAACGGCACCTCCATACCTTCAGGCTCTGATCACCCAAACAAGGGCACTGCGTTCATCCACCTCTGGCCTGCTGGCCCCCCTACCTCTGAGGAAGCACAGTTCCCGCTCAGCCCAGTCAAAACTGTTCGCTGCTCTGGCACCCCAATGGTGGAACAAGCTCCCTCACGACGCCAGGACAGCGGAGTCAATCACCACCTTCCGGAGACACCTGAAACCCCACCTCTTTAAGGAATACCTAGGATAGGATAAAGTAATCCTTCTAACCCCCCCCCCCCTTAAAAGATTTAGATGCACTATTGTAAAGTGGTTGTTCCACTGGATATCATAAGGTGAATGCACCAATTTGTAAGTCGCTCTGGATAAGAGCGTCTGCTAAATGACTTAAATGTAAATGTAAATGTAAATAGCCTGCACAAGAGGCATGCGCACAGAGGGCTGCCGGTCGTATACCTTCCACCGCCATGCCGAAAATAACTCTTCTATGGGGTTCAGAAATGGTGAGTATGGTGGGAGGTATTGCACGAGAAATGGTGGGTGGTCAGCAAACCAGTTTTGGACTGGGGCTGCACGATGAAAGCTCACGTTGTCCCATACTACAACGTACCGGGTTCTTTGATGGTCTGCATCATTCATACGCTCTGGTGGTGAGAATGTTGTGGAGTCTGTCCAGAAATGTGAGAATATGGGCTGTGTTGTATGGTCCAAGGTTGGCATGACGGTGGAGGACACCATGCGTATTGGAGATGGCAGCGCACATTGTGATGTTCCCACCATGTTGGCCAGGAACATCTATAATGGCTCTGTGGCCAATGACGTTTCTCCCCCTTCTTCTGGTCTTTGCTAGGTTGAACCCAGCCTCATCTATAAAGATGAACTCATGTGGGATTGCATGAGCATCCATTTCCAGTACTCCCAGTCAATATGGTGTTATCCAGTACACTGGGAAACAATGTTGCGTGTAGTGTACTGCAGTCAATATTGTACTTACATCCACATATGCTCGTCTGACCTCTTTGTTTCTTTGAGAGTTTCTCTCAAACGGCACCTTATAAAGTTGTTTCATTCTGATTTGGTTTCGCTTGAGAATGCGGGCCAATGTGGACAGACTGACTCGTTGAATGTTGTTGAATATGGTGTTGTCTTGGATGATGTGGCTTTGAATTTCTCGTAATCTGATTTCAGTATTTTCCAAAACCAAGTTTACAATGGCAGCTTCCTGTACCCCAGTGAACATTTGGCCCCTTCCTCCACCATGGTTGCGTCTCTCAGTCCTTTAGAAAAACAAAAAAACTCAAATATAGGGCTTGGACAATGCAGCCTAAAGATATTTCCCCCACAGTAGAGTAAATTCTACAGGAAATGTGTGCAGTTAGTGTATGACATCAGCCATTCATGAAGTAAACAGGTGTCACCCAACTGATACACTATGACATGGGGTGTACTACATAGTGTGAAAGAAATGTTGGTTACATACCTGTACTCCAGTCTAAATGTCCGGATGACACAGGCGACAGTAAAACGGCTCAAGTTGGGCTGCACTCTCTGTCCAGCCTCTCGCATTGTCAGCCCATGGTTGATGACATGTTCAACTAAGGTTGCTCTGATTTCATTTGAAAGTTGTTGTCTTCTTTGGCCATGAACTCCTCTACCAGCTCTACCCCTATCTCTCACTCTTCCTCCCCCTCTCATTCTCACCCTCCCTCTTCCTCTTCCTCTTCCACTTCCTCTCTCTGCAACGGCTTCCATTGTTGTTTAAAAACAAAAGGTGCTCACCTGTGGTCTTTTCATAGTGCTTACTTCCTGATTGAAGTGGTAACAATTAACCATTGAGGTGTTTGGCCAGGTGGCACATGTATTGGCCAATTAGCTCATGTTGTGTCATTTTGAATGGCAGTGTTTTGAAATGGCAAACATGTGACTTTATGTCAGATTGTTGTGTCTTATGCAGAGAACTGTGTGTAGTGCATTTAAAAAGTGCCATTTTGAATTGTAAAATGTGTGTAAAGCAGAAAATGTGTTTAGACTTTTGGAGACTTGAGAAGAGGTTTTGCTCTCTGTGTGTCAGTTTAAATAATTGTGCTGTATGATGAAGTAGACCAGGAAGGAACGCTTAATTAGGAAGCTGGAGCATGGATCTGAGAATGTGATTGGGGGACAGAGCAATACTGTTGTGACTTTTAATCATTAATTTAGAACTATCTGATTCTATTGTCCTAAAACACTGAGCTGTGAGCATGTAAGTGTCTGTCTTTGTGTTATGTGTTTATGTGTTTATGTGTTTATGTGTTTGTGTGTGTGTGTGTGTGTGTGTGTGTGTGTGTGTGTGTGTGTGTGTGTGTGTGTGTGTGTGTGTGTGTGTGTGTGTGTGTGTGTGTGTGTGTGTGTGTGTGTGTGTGTGTGTGTGTGTGTGTGTGTGCATATCTGTGTGTGTCAGCCTCTCCGAGATATCTATTCAGATTACCTGTTTTGTGTAAAGGACAAATGCTGCCAATGTGCTCTCTAGTAATGAAAAGACTTGCCATAGATTAATTAAGAACCAATCCATGTTCATTATACTGTCAGTCTCCCCTGAGACAGCCAATAGACGCCATGACAACTAGACTCTACTGTTCCCAATGACTCCCCTGTCCTTTTGACCATGTGTGTCAGTGTAAATTTAGTCATCAAAAGTAGCGACTAAAATATTTTGTCTAACACATTTTTGCGGTGGCAATTGACGAGTCTATAAGCAACATTTTATTTTCATTTCAGATGACTAAAACGAGACACGACTAAATTATCTATATGACTAAAATCTGACTACTAAATGGACTGGATAAGAGTTTTTGGAGAGAATGATAGCTTTTCAATGATAGGCACGATTAATATAAGCAGCACAGATGCACAGCGCAGGTCTGTTCAGCTGTGGGAAGGACGCTTCAAACTCGGCACACACAGCCTACATCAGCTGGTGAGCTGCGGGGGAGCAAGCAATGAGTACGGGCAGACAGGCAGACAGGGTCCGCTCCGGCTCCGCCTCCGATTGTACACATCGCGCAGGCGATTTTCTTGCTTTCCCGTGGCTAACCAGTCACCACCAGCTTTCTAGTTAGCTACCCTTTG
Source organism: Salmo salar (assembly GCF_965601325.2). Taxonomy (NCBI): domain Eukaryota; kingdom Metazoa; phylum Chordata; class Actinopteri; order Salmoniformes; family Salmonidae; genus Salmo; species Salmo salar. Next base: position 43,972,567 of record NC_138299.1, read on the forward strand.
CTTTACAATATTAAAAACAATAGCACCATTGACTTTAATAGTAAAACAACAGTCTAGCTATGTTTTTCTCTCCCTTGATTATTGAAAAGTAGTCTCACTCAACACTCCCACTTTCCCCGCTGGTTTTCATAGTCAGGTTATTACCAAATTACCATTCATGAGAGATTACCATTCAAAAGATATGACTCATAATAACCAGCGCTACATTTGTTTCTTTCTACTGAGCAACGGCGGGACACATTTTACATTTATAAAGAATATCTAAAACTACTTGCGACAGGACCGTTAACCCACCGTATCGCCAGAGTGTTTGGAGTTCTAACCCCTTTTAAACATCGTGTGACTGCGCGACAGACTTTTAGGTTGTACCATCGGATTCATTTTTTTCCCTTCTGCATCCATAGATACCTGTTTGATTAACAAGGGCTGAGCTACACCAGTCTTCGATAGACAAGGGCGGATCCCGAAGGGGTTGGGTCTGCCATACACAAATGTCTGTAGAGTTGGAATGGTTTGAGCTACAAACTATTAAAAGCGATCTATGGAAACCTGAAACTCTATGAAGCTCACAAGCTACACAAGAGTCATTAGAAGGTAAGGGTTCTATGATGTTACATAAGAGTCTTTAGAAGGTAAGGGTTCTATGACGCTAGACAAGAGTCATTAGAAGGTAAGCATTCTATGATGCTACACAAGTCACCCCTACAAATCAGCAGGTCTAGACAATCTGGACGCTCTCTTTCTAAAATGATCAGCCAAAATTGTTGCAACCCCTATTAACCTGTTATGGCTAGGGGGCAGTATTTTCACGGCTGGATAAAAAACGTACCCAATTTAATCTGATTATTAGTCCTGCCCAGAAACTAGAATATGCATATAATTATTAGCTTTGAATAGAAAACACTCCAAAGTTTCTGAAACTGTTTGAATGGTGTCTGTGAGTATAACAGAACTCATTTGGCAGGCCAAAACGTGAGAAGATTCTGTACAGGAAGTACCCTGTCTGACCATTTCTTGAACTTCTTTGCCATCTCTATCCATTACAAAGGATCTCTGCTCTAATGTGACACTTCCTACGGCTCACATGGTCTCTCAGAAGGCGGCAAAAAGCTGAATGACGTAATTCAAAGCCCTGGCTGAAACACACAAGCGCTTTTGCTAAGTGGTCTATCAGAGGACAAAGGGCATAGGCTCGTGCACTGGCCGCCCCCGTCTTTCTGTTTTTCCCTTTATTTGCTGAAACACAGATTCCCGGTCGGAATATTATCGCTTTTTTACGAGAAAAATGGCATAAAAATTTATTTTAAACAGCGGTTGACATGCTTCAAAGTACGGTAATGAAATATTTAGAAATCTTTTGTCACGAAATGCGCCATGCGCACGACCCTTATTTACCATTCGGATAGTGTCTGGAACGCATGAACAAAACGCTGCTATTTGGATATAACGATGGATTATTTTGGACCAAACCAACATTTGTTATTGAAGTAGCAGTCCTGGGAGTGCATTCTGACGAAGACAACAAAGGTAATGAAACTTTTGTAATAGTAAATCTGACTTTGGTCAGGGCTAAACTTGGTCGGTGTCTAAATAGCTAGCCGTGATGGCTGGGCTATCTACTGAGAATATTGGAAAATGTGCTTTCACCGAAAAGCTATTTTAACCTGTTATGGCTAGGGGGCAGTATTTTCACGGCTGGATAAAAAACGTACCCGATTTAATCTGGTTACTACTCCTGCCCAGTAACTAGAATATGCATATAATTATTGGCTTTGGATAGAAAACACCCTAAAGTTTCTAAAAATGTTTGAATGGTGTCTGTGAGTATAACAGAACTCATATGGCATGCAAAAACCTGAGAAGATTTCATGCAGGAAGTGGCCTGTCTGACAAGGTGTCGTTCTTCTTGTCTCTGTTTATTGAAGAGTGAGGATCTTAGCTGTCCCGTGACACTTCCTACGGCTGCCATAGGCTCTCAGAAGGCGGCAAAATACTGAATCGTGGCTTTGCAGGCTCTGGCTGAAAAAAAGTAGCGCGTTTGGGTAGTGGCTGGTTACAGTACTGTGAGACTCAGGCTCGTGCCTGCGTCGACCGAAAGCTTTGTTTTCTTTCCTCTGTTTAGCTAAATGGACATTCCCGGTCGGAATATTATCGCTTTTTTACGAGAAAAATGGCATAAAAATGGATTTTAAACAGCGGTTGACATGCTTCAAAGTACGGTAATGGAATATTTAGATTTTTTTTGTCACGAATTGCGCCATGCGCGCGACCCTGATTTACCATTTCGGATAGTGTCTGGGACGCACGAACAAAACGCCGCTATTCGGATATAACGATGGATTATTTTGGACCAAACCAACATTTGTTATTGAAGTAGCAGTCCTGGGAGTGCATTCTGACGAAGACAACAAAAGGTAATCAAACTTTTATAATAGTAAATCTGATATTGGTGAGTGCTAAACTTGCCGGGTGTCTAAATAGCTGCCCGTGATGGCTGGGCTATGTACTTAGAATATTGCAAAATGTGCTTTCACCAAAAAGCTATTTTAAAATCGGACATATCGAGTGCATAGAGGAGTTCTGTATCTATAATTCTTAAAATAATTGTTATGCTTTTTGTGAACGTTTATCGTGAGTAATTTAGTAAATTGTTAGCAAATTCCCCGGAAGTTTGCGGGGGGTATGCTAGTTCTGAACGTCACATGCTAATGTAAAAAGCTGTTTTTTGATATAAATATGAACTTGATTGAACAAAACATGCATGTATTGTATAACATAATGTCCTAGGTGTGTCATCTGATGAAGATCATCAAAGGTTAGTGCTGCATTTAGCTGTCTTCTGGGTTTTTGTGACATTATATGCTAGCTTGAAAAATGGGTGTCTGATTATTTCTGGCTTGGTACTCTGCTGACATAATCTAATGTTTTGCTTTCGCTGTAAAGCCTTTTTGAAATCGGACAGTGTGGTTAGATAAAGGAGAGTCTTGTCTTTAAAATGCTGTGAAATAGTCATATGTTTGAAAAATTGAAGTTTTTGTATTTTTGAGGAATTTGTAATTCGCGCCACGCCTATCATTGGATATTGGAGCAGGTGTTCCGCTAGCGGAACGTCTAGATGTAAGAGGTTAACCTCTTACATGTCAGCAGAGTACCTTAGCCAGAAATAATCAGACACCCATTTTTCAAGCTAGCATATAATGTCACAAAAAACAAAACCACAGCTAAATGCAGCACTAACCTTTGATGATCTTCATCAGATGACACAACTAGGACATTATGTTATTCAATACATGCATGTTTTGCTCAATCAAGTTCATATTTATATCAAAAATCAGCTTTTTACATTAGCATGTGACGTTCAGAACTAGCATACCCCCTGCAAACCTCCGGTGAATTTACTAAATTACTCACGATAAACGTTCACAAAAAACATAACAATTATTTTAAGAATTATAGATACAGAACTCCTTTGTGCAATCGAGGTGTCCGATTTTAAAATAGCTTTTCGGTGAAAGCACATTTTGCAATATTCTGAGTAGATAGCCCAGCCATCACGGCTAGCTATTTAGACACCCACCAAGTTTAGCCCTGACCAAAGTCAGATTTACTATTAGAAAAGTTTGATTACCTTTGGTGTTCTTCGTCAGAATGCACTCCCAGGACTGCTACTTCAATGACAAATGTTGGTTTGGTTCAAAATAATCCATAGTTATATCCAAACAGCGGCGTTTTGTTCGTGCGTTCAAGACACTATCCGAAGTGTAAATAAGGGTCACGAGCATGGCGCATTTCGCGACAAAAGATTTCTAAATATTCCATTACCGTACTTCGAAGCATGTCAACCGCTGTTTAAAATCAATTTTTATGCCATTTTTCTCATAAAAAAGCGATAATATTCCGACCGGGAATCTGCGTTAAGGTAAACAGATGAAAGAAAACAAAGCATGGGGTCGACTCGGGCACGCGCCTGAGTCTCACAGTACTGTAACCAGCCACTATCCAAACGCGCTACTTTTTTTCAGCCAGAGCCTGCAAAGCCACGATTCAACTTTTTGCAGCCTTCTGAGAGCCCATGGGAGCCGTAGGAAGTGTCACGTAACAGCAGAGATCCTCTGTAATGGATAGAGATAATCAAGAAGGGCAAGAAATTGTCAGACAGGGCACTTCCTGCATGGAATCTTCTCAGGTTTTGGCCTGCCAAATGAGTTCTGTTATACTCACAGACACCATTCAAACAGTTTTAGAAACTTTGGAGTGTTTTCTATCCACAGCTAATAATTATATGCATATTCTAGTTTCTGGGCAGGAGTAATAATCAGATTAAATCGTGTACGTTTTTTTATCCGGCTGTGAAAATACTGCCCCCTAGCCATAACAGGTTAAACAAAACAAACAAACCTAGGTTAGAAACAAACCTAGTGCAAGCCAGCCTGTAGCGTAACACAGTACACAAAGAACAATTCCACACACAGACATGGGGGAAACAGAGGGTAATATACATTTACACTAATGAGGTAATGTGAACCAGGTGTGCGGGAAAACAAGACAAAACAAATGGAAAATGAAAGGTGGAGCGGCGATGGCTAGAAGACCGGTGACGTCGACCGCCGAACGCCACCCGGACAAGGAGAGGGACCGACTTCGGCAGAAGTCGTGATAACTGTGTTAACAAACCTCCAGACGAGCTTCAATGCCATACAACTCTCCTTCCGTGGCCTCCAACTGCTTTTAAATGCAAGTAAAACTGAATGCATGCTCTTCAACCGATCGTTGCCCGCACCTGCCAGCCCGTCCAGCATCACTACTCTGGATGGTTCTGACTTAGAATATGTGGACAACTACAAAAACCTAGGTATCTGGTTGGACTGTAATATCTCTTTCCAGATTAACATTAAGCATCTCCATTCCAAAATTAAATCTAGAATCGGCTTCCT